>NC_042495.1:2479681-2500759 GCF_005508785.2 Acyrthosiphon pisum | reverse complement strand
TACGCCACTGTAGTTATGCATCAGATTATATTATATTCTTTTACACTAGAGGAAAATTTTAAAAACAAATAGGTTTTATTGATGTTTATTTTTCAATTGAGCGCACATTTTGTTCCGTCCTAATGATATATATATAGCTACTTGTTATGGTACATATTATATAAAACGTAAGTGATTAGTACCTAACGTAAATTCGGGTTAGATTGAGCGCGCACAAAATTAACACTATAACGGTGAGTTGCAAAAATTACGTTGCACACGAAACCAAAAATAAAATTCCTCAAAAGAAACGTTTTTTAACTTTTAAGATTCGATGTTAGGCGTTAGCGCATATAAAGTACCTACTAATTGTCAGCCATAAAGAGTTATTTACACGATTCGTGGTTGTTATACCTACCAGGCTACTATAATGTGCATTTTTATTAGGAATATGAGTGTATAACTTGTAATCGAAAAGGACGACAGCGTTGTTCCCGAAAACGAATCATTCAACGAGTTCGATTGTAATGTGGGGAAACAAAAAAATACGTTAACCAACCCGCAATAAGGACTGAGCTCAACCAAAACATAAAATGTTATTGACTGTAATATGAATCTAACGGCGTTTTACATTGAAATAGGTAGAGTATTAAAATAATAATTTATAGATACCATTATTTATGTAATATTTTAAGACAATAATACTGCAGTGTAATCCACCAGATTATATTATTATTATATTCTTCTACACTAGTGGAAAAAAAAAAAAACAACTAGGTTTTATTGATGTTTATTTTCCAGTTGAGCTCACCACAATGATGTTTGAAATGCGAGGAGTTTTAAAAATAATTGCTACGTCATGTATTTTTCATCGTTTTTCAGGATTACCATTCGTCCAGGTTTAAAATTATATATTTTACTTAATTAAAAATATATGATAAAAATTATGCATACGTATGTATTTATTTAGTCACTGCATAATAATATGTTTTATGTTGATTACATTTTAATTATTACAACACACGAAACAAACTAAATACAACAACATATTATAACTGACAGGATATTGTTAGTACTTACTTTCCCAAAACTGCCTTTACCGATTGCTCGCAAAATTTCAAAGTGATCAAAGTTTACTGAAATCAAAAAGAAAACTTTTAAAATATCTTTCAATATTAAGACTGCATAATATTCAAAGGAATTTATATCATAATATTATATATCAACAAATCTTTATAAATATATCCTTTGTAGGTTATTTCGGATGTTAAAAATTAAATATAACTATTAGACATTTATTGGTAAGTTGGCCAAAAAGCCAGACAAAACCGGAGGAAATTAATTTGATGGACTTTAATTTTAAAAACGGATTATGATTGAATATAAGTTTACTAGGTTTCCATCGAGGTGAATTTTAATATTCAAATTATTGTTAGTGAATGCGTATTTTAATGTGTTAACATAAAAACAAAAATATCATATTCTTTTTCGTGAACATCATAGCTGTAAAAATAGATATTCAAAATCGCCTCGATGAACCTAATAAACTTGGTAATCAACAAAAATCAGTTTTTAAAAAAATAAATCCGTCAAACCAAATTCCTTCATTTTTGTCCAACTTTTTGGTCAATAAACCTATTTTTTTATCGACCACAGCCCCCTGAAACCCCCTCAAGATTTATTTTATGATACGGAGTTTAAATATATTTTAAAATTTTAAAAGAAATTTATGTTGAGATTTGTCAAATCTACGTTAGTTTTGACTTTTTACGAAACCGACTGGAGATCCTTAAGATTCACTAGCTAAAATATGTTTTACTAAAAAATGTTGAACATTAATTACTGTGCGTAATAAAAGGAAAGAATTAATTAAAATTATGTTCGAAAAAGTTTAATTCAAAATGTATAATAATATGAATTTAATTTAGGCAACCTAAGCGTACAATTTGTTTCATAAAATCTAAAAATAATTAACTAAGATTAAAATGTAGGTTGGTACATTATTCTATAAGACTAACTTTGTTTGTACATAATATGTGTATGATATATGATATTATATTTACATTAGTGATTTTTATTTTCTAAAAGGGAAATCATTTAATTTGGGTAGACATGATACCTATTAACATGAATAATTTCAGTAGGTATGTATTTATATGCTGTCTTAATAATTACCGTCGTTGATTAATTAATTATTCAAGTTCTAAATTAGTGTAAGCAAATTTGGTATGTAGGTACTGTAATACTGTACTGTAAATACAGTGTTCACGGGATGATAAATCCAAATCTTAAACTAGCAACGAAACCAAAAAAAATAAATATTCGTTATGACTATTTTGAGTTTATGTTTTCACTGATAAACAAAATTACCTAACCATTACGTAATATAATATTATGTACGTATATCAGTGAACTTAAATTTATAAAATTATGGAGGCGGTTTTCCTAAGAATATTTATATTAATTTAAAATGGTTGGGTAATTAATTATCCAACCACTTAAAATAAGTAGGTTTTCATGAAATTACTATTCAGTGAATAATAAATAATAAATTTGTTCGGTGTTATGAGATTATTTCACGTTGAACACACTATGAAAATTAATAGCAATACACAATTTATTGCTTCTCACTAAGTATAGCTCATATTTTTATTTAAAAACATTTTACTGTTTTAGTTTTAAATTAAAGGAAAATATTTGAATATCTGAAATTTTTATCGTTACATTAATATTTTTCAGTGGCGTAGCCAGAAGGGGCTGAGAGGCTGCAGCTCCCCTTTGAAATGTTAAGAAAATTTATAAATTATTTTAATGGTCTATAATAGTCACTCAAAAAGTCTTAAATTGTATTAAACAAAAGAAAGCTGATAAGTGGAAGTCGCTCTGCTATACAGTAGGCTACAATTGTATGACTGTAAATTTAAATTCAATGATATATATCATCTGTGCAAAAAACGGTTTGGCCGCCTAGGATACTGTACATTATATTTATATTGTTGTTATTAATATATATATATAGGTACATTTATAACTACTAAATCATTTTAGAAGCTAATGGTTTTACAATGGTTTTTATTTATTTTTTTATCCTGGACTCAAATTATCATATATATCATTGAATTCAAGTTTAATACAATCCATTATACATTGACCCACTTTTAACCTACTATACAGCAGAATGACATCCACTTACTCGCATTTAAAATTTTAAGTTTGATACATTTTGTCGAAATTAAAACTTTAAATATTTATAAAAATAATTGTGCATATGTATTTTTAATATTTTTCAACTGCTATTGAAAAAATATATTAGGGGCCGTGTATTATATTTTCTTGCTTTTTGACCAAACAAATAAAAATGTATTATTGTAATATTATATATAAAATAAATACAATATAAGAAAATCCAATGATGTTAAAATTTGAACTTCAAACGATCATAAATATTTAATTTGACTTTCCGGTAAACATTTTTTTTTTCGATAAAGGTAGACAAACTTATGAGGAATCTTATATTAAATTATGAAATCTTATGCATTTTTAAAGATCCCTATACGGCTTTAATAAGTTCAAAACATTTTTTAATAAAAGTTATACATTTTAAATACGGATATTGAAAAATGAATGTTTCAACACTGTGCAGTGATATTATTCAAACAGTTGAGTTTGAAAATAATAACATAAACAATAATATGTATCAAATATATTATGATCAAATTATATTTACATTTCAACTATACTTTTAAGTACCTAATGAACATTCAATCGCAACACATTTTCACGGAATGCAGATCATATAAAGAAGCAAGACCCTAACTCGAAATCAACCCAAACTTATGTGAATCCTATGGACCAGACATGTCACGTAATGTCCTCTCTAAAAAAAATCTGTTCGGACAAACAAATTTAGAAATAATATTTTTTCCTATGTACCAACATAATATATATAAATACATTACCAAAAAAATAATAAAAATAGATAATGTCATCTAATGTTGCATTGCAATATTATAAATAGAGTGCGGATTAGTATGAAATTTGCATATTTATTCTGGTTGATCGTATAATATATTGATATGCTAACTATAGATCAATAATCGATGAAACAAAATAAGTATACCAAGATAAGAAAATATCGATTACAACCATTATAACCATTAAAATTACTTCCGTACTTTCTTTCCGTCGTAATTCACGTTTTTATTACTTAATACATTGTTTTAATTAAATCTTTAAAAAATACATTTTTTTTCCTAATATTTGTATGCATATTTAAGATTTTTTAGCGCATAGTTGGTTGGTTTTTAACGTATATAAATCCGCGCTCTAATTTATTATAAACGTTGTATAAATATTTGAAAAACTAATGGCTTTAGCTGCTGAAGTTTCAGATCAATAATAATAATAAAAAATACAATCGAAATAAATATTATACCAAGGTGCCTATTATCAGAACTCTGGTATGGGTCCCACACATTCACCATGAACAGTAGGAATATGACGTTAAGTTTATGATTAAACGTTGTAAATTTAATAATTGGAAATTATAGTCTTGTGTCCTGCAGTGAAATATCTAAAGAAAAACCTTGGAATCCGACTGAAATACTTTGAGTAAAAATAACGGCACAAATAATTATTCAGTTTTTTTTTGTTTGTTTTCTAGACAACGAGAAATAAATTAATGTTCGAATAAAATGTCAGATTTTTTTTAATTATTCTTCAAAGAACGGCTAAAGTCTTCATAATATTACTGCTTCCTCCTATTACGCTGCAACATAAAAGAACTTTCGAAAACAACTTTCGAGTATACGTCAGGCTTATAATTGGTTCAGTACATTTACATTTCGTACTTTTCCAGGGCTTACATACAATTTTTGAGCCTATAAAAGAGGTCAAAAAATAACACTTGCTTATTTTTTTTTTTTTTAGTGCAGATGCTTTTATGAAAAACCCTTTCTGACATGAAGTAACGGAAATAAACGACGAAGCCATGAAAAGTAAAGCCTCGTATGTTTTATTTTACCTGAGTCGAATATTTGTTTAAGGAATTGCGGTGTATGCACAATAATATAAGTAGAAAAAGGTTAAAAAGTTCATACAGTTATGAGAAAGTCCATATTGTATCCCATATAACAATATTATATAACATGATGTTATATTGTGCACTCTATGCACTGCTTTGCAAAATCAATGTTTCGTTTACATATTATGGACCAAATGCAATAACATAATATTATGTTATTATAATATATAATATTACACTCAAGTTAATTCATCAAAGTCCTACCTACTCGAATACGCTCGAGTTGTACATTATTTATCTTTATAAAACTATTCCGTGATATATATAAATATGTATATAGATATATGTTTAATTATGTAAATCTTAGGAAGTTCAGGAAGGTGCGAATATTTGTTGGTATAAGATTGAATTCAACAGTAGGTTGATAAATGCTAATTTATTCGTGTTTAATATTACTCTTGGCTATTTCCGCATAACATTTTGGTTCTTTGCAAATATAATATAATTAATAATTATATATACATACATTTAATAATGAACTAACAATTATGATATTATGTATAGTGGAGTTTATGTAAAAACTGCGACAACTTACGTTTTTCTGCGTACAAATATTATTTACATCTAAATTATATTTTTGCCTGTACACTTACCTATATAATGTGATATGTAATAATGTTATATTTATAAGTTATATAATTATCATGAATTTATATTTTATATTTGGTATCATATTAGTAGAAAAATGATAATAATATGCTAAATGCATCAACAAGAGTTATAATTAGGTGTAGATGATTTATTGTGATGGCCAATGAGAACAGTTACATAATCATTTTAGATTCATTTGCAGTTGAATTTGAAAATATTATGAAAACACTATGCGTTTAAGATATAAGGCAGGGGGTCACCTACCTTTTCCAACAAGTGAGCCACGTTAAAAATGTCAAGTAATCGACTTATGTCTATTTGTTTAGGTATATTGATATATTATTTATATTATTACATGCAACATAATAACAAATAATTCTATAATGTTATGCTTATTTCATTGTTTTTCCATCGGAAACCGGAAAATTGTATGATTTTCTTCGCTATAAATACTTCACTTTGTATATAAAGTATAAAAGTGTGTTTAAGTCATAAACTTGAAGATTACGTACGTGATCAACAGATATTGGTATAGTTTATTTTTGATGAGATCGATCAATATTCCTCTAAAAATCCTTGGTGGCCCTTCATATTATAGTCAATACAAAATCGAAACAATTTGATGAAATATCGTTTTAACGTTTTCCAATCTAACTTATTAATAAGCCAATACACAAATTAAGTTTTTATAGAGTTGTATTGGTTTGTCTTTGTAATTTATTTGATTACGTGTCAACACAAGTCGTAGTATTTTTATTTATTTATTTCTGTCATGTTTATCTGAACACGAAACAATTACTTTTCTGTGCCAATATTTCATGTTTGTTTGGTAAAGTTTGTTATTGAAATCTTTTCAAAAAAGACTAATAGTTTTGGCGACTCTGTGAAAAAAAAATGACCACAATGGTCTTTAACGTCATTTCGTATTATAAGATTGAAACATTTTATTCCGACATTGGTTGTTTAAAAACATTATTGTGTGACACTTTTCACGTCATTTAAAACAAAAATGTTCAAAGTAGATTGCTTTCAACTATAATAACACAAATAATACAATTACATATAACGTTTGATTGAAAAGTAATGCAATATAATATCGTTATTAAATATACCTATAGTATATGTTCACTATAAAAACATACGCTTGGCATATACCTCTCAAACATTATTTCAAGTCAAAGTACAATATTTGTATATCTATTATACAAGTTTGTTCTGTAAAAAATAATAGGGAATTAATTTATTATGATAATAATATATTGGTTTATATAAAAAAATCCTGTCCAACCTGGAGAGCTTAAAATATTGTGCCCCTTAAATTTTTATTTTGAACCATTCGACAGTAAATGATATCTATATAGTATATACCTACCATAGACTTAGGGTTGCCGTCAGTGTAAAATTTCTGTTTTTAAATCATAACTGCACATTGTCGTATAATATGAAATTATAATGTATTAGCGTGACGTTGTACTCATAGGAGTGGAAGTCAAATAATCGTAATCTAAATAATACATAGGCGCCCTAAAGCATGTCACAAAAATTATCATTTTATAGCTGTTAATAATGGACTGATTTGTTATCATTATAAAATTATTTATAAATGGGCCCGACTAGCTGTCTCATCCAGAAAATTAAAAAGGTGTTAACGTTGTTTGCGTTTATTATAGAAATATTACGTTTGATTATTTTCATACATAACGTATGCATAATTATTTTTGATTACACAATTGGTTATTCTATGATAAAAGGAAAACAGTATTTTTAAAACATTGAGAGGAATGTGTTTTAATGCACTAATTAATTTGGCTAGGTTTACAAATGTAAACATTATTACATTTAAGAGGTATAAATCCAATCCTAAAGTTCAGCTCGATCTCCGGTCACGTTACTTTTTGAATTTTGCTTTTCTAATAGGTATAAATATATTGTTATATATTTAACATAATAATATGCAGAACCAACCCAAAACTCATTATACAATACATAATTATTAATCTAAAGTTATAATATTAACGCATATGAATATAACAAAACTTTGCATTTTACACAAAAGTAAATGGAATAAAATTGTTGTAATTTCAGAAATACACGTAATTGCTGTGAAGATGAAGGTAATACTATTCAAATAAATAGGAAATAATTGCTTTACGGTTTTAATTATTTTATATTTAATTCAATGTTTTAAATTATATTTTCGCCTTAATAATACCTAACGTTGATTATTATACATAAATAATATTAGCAGGCTTCTTCTTTCTTCGTTATTAGTGATCATTTGACCAATAAGAATGTTTTTTAAAAACGTATGTTTTCGATAGTATAAATGCTACTGAAATATTTACGTTTCGCTATAGTTTTAGTTCTTGACGTATCGAGAACATTAAATCTGTAGACACAAAATCTGGAAAAAGCCCTTCAAATAAGATTTTGAAAACTACACCAGAAACGTAGTTAAGATGATGACTTTGTTCCTCCTGTGTTTTCTCCATCTTACTAACAATGTTTAATATACCAACATTTACGTTCAGCAGTTCCAATATTGTAACAAAACGACGTCAATACTTAAAAAGGTGGGTAAGTGGATTTCGCTCTGCTGTACAGTAGGTTACAAGTGGGTCACTGTATAATGTATGGTATTTAATTTGAATGCAATGATATAATATCATTGTATAAGAAAAACGATTCTGAGTGGAGACGGTATGTCAGTCTAGGTATAAGACATAATATTATATTATAGTCTATAGTATTTAAAAAAAATTGACCTATAATAAATTCCAAATTAATCATATAATAATATCTATTAGGTATACTTATAACGCGTTATACATCAACAACAACCCGTGATGCTATCATAGATATATAATAGTATACTTTAGAAGTTTCAAGTATACCAAGAATAATATTATACAATCACAATAACATAACTAAAATAGTTATTCTAGGTTTTCAATATGTAATTTAGTCCAAATTTGTACTTAAAATGACTATAAAAATAAACTGTGTAAATGTATTTTTTAGATTTTTTGGTAACAGAATTAATTACTTACGTGGAATCTTGTTTTAAATTTTCAATTCTTAGATACAAAAGTTGAACATTTTATACATTTTTAACTACAAAATAATTATTCAAATTAAAATTTGATAAATTTTGTCAAAATTCGATCTTTAAATGCTTAGAAAAAAAAAACTAAAAAAATTGAAAACTGAAAATGTCCGTAAACAGCTCAAAAAGAGTCAAAATATTTTCAAAATTGTATGGTGTATAGGAAATGCTAATATAAACATTCAGTAAATTTTTCATATATCTACAGTTATTCGTTTTTGAATTACAACAAAATAAGGAAATCGCTACATGAGAAATCGAGTGAATATCCAATGTTGTAAAAATATGAATTAAAACGATCATAAAAATTTAATTTGACTTTCTTATAGATATTTTTTGTTTGATAAAGGTAAATAATCTTATAATGAATCTTGTATTACATTTTAAAATCTTAGATTTAAAAAGAAAAATTTTTACGAATTCTTAACTCAAAATAATTTGCTAATTTTCGTGATTTTTCCATATTTTGTCAATTTTTAAACTTTAAATGCTTATAAAAAAAAACTGTGACTAAGGATTTTTAATATTTTTCATCTGCTTATATATGATTCATAATTTTAAATTCTTATCTTAATTTATTATCCTAATTATCTTCATTCTTTATCAATGACATTTTAGGTATAGCTTAAACTATGTCTCAATATTATTATATATATTACTATCATTATTATTATCACTATAATATTATAATAATAATTAATATTTATTACCTGTATTAAATTGATGGTTGAGCAGTAATAACTTTTGGTCGAAAGTTAATAAAAAAAAAAATCATGAATAATCGCACAGACAATGTACTTACATTATATTTCTATAATAGAACAATATTTTTCTACTGATACAAAATTGCAACTGCTGAACGCATATAAAGTGCAATGTCAAATCTGCAGTATACAGATGGAGACAATGCTGCAGACGTGATGTCATCAACGTGGAAATGGTTTCTGGTTTATTTACTTTATGTGCCTTACGGATCTGGGGTTCGGCAAAAATATCAAACACCAATAAAACACAAATGATCCAATCCCAAATCGTGCTATTCGTGCTATAGATCTTCTCGCGGACCTTATCTATATTATATATTTACAGCAACCCTCTCCACAAGGACCTCCGTAACGTTAGTGGAGTAGCCAAACTATGCTGTAAACGATTTAGAAATAGTTTCCACGGTCATTATTGTAGTGCCTGATCCTCCGATTCAGTCTGGTGCCCTAAATCGCAATTTCATTTTTTTACTTTTTTTTCTTACCTTCCTTCCTTCCTTTCTTTCCGATACCAATAACAATAAAACGATCTCTCGCCAAACTAAGTATTAGACGTATTTACACGTCGTCCACCCGTAACCGAGGTACAGATATATCCGGGTTTTTTTCTACTCTAGAGTCGTATTGTACGGTTTGTATATTTTTTTCTTTTATAGATAAAGTTATAAAAAAAAAATACAATTTTCCGTGGAAAACACTTCAAACGACTGTATCAGTTGTGTTTATCCACCCATCACAAAGTTTTATTCGTCGTAATTTCACCAATACTCATCACCCCTAATGTTTTGTATTTTACAAACATTTCATTTGATGGTACATTTTATTTAGTCTGGACTCAATATTAATTATTGTTATTCTATATTAATCATCAAATAAAGTTTTTTCTTATGAATAGTCTCCAATTTTATTTGAACGATTTTTTTTTTTGTAGCATACGGTACTGTCTTGTATTATAATTTATAAGCACGAGCATTTATATTGGTGGAACAATGGTGTTATTTTTTTATTATAATAATATTATAATAATTAATTCGTGTGTAACAACTACTGATAATCATTGTTTTGGTTTTGCGATTTCCCCACCAGAATATTTTCTAAAAATATTATTGATGTCCCTATTCGATGCATTATTATGTAAATGTGCCCATTAATGTCCGCAAAGAGGAAATTCGTTCAGGCGCGTAAACATAAAAAAAATTTTAATTAAATTTTTTAAAATACCCATAATTTCAGTATAATAAATAGGTTTGCTGAAGAAAACATTTGTAACGCTTATTATGTTTTTCTTTCGTTTTTATATTCTTACACAAACTCTATAACTCGAACTCGTTAAATTATAAAATGTATAATAAATTAATAACTGATTTTACGTACAACAACCACTTTTTGCGGAACTTAGATAGTATTTATTATTACAAATTTATTTGTTGTGTTTTAAATTTTTAAACGGCACTTATAAACCCGTTTTTAGGTTACACGTTGTTAATTGATTATTGTAGTGTAGCGAGTTGAGTGGGTACCTATAAAATTGTATTTCCATAACTGCTCGACACCCACGTACAATAGCTTACACACCACATATTATTATTTTTATCGACAAAAGTCGACATTAAAAATAAGCCGTTAAATCTGTTGGCTTTATCGTCAAATTTATTTTATCGAACCGTATATGCACACGAGTCAATAAGAATTCTGAAACCAATACATCATATTATGATAGTAAAATATACTTTATTATGCGGCATAGACAATATAATTGGGCTTAGAAGATTATTGTCGTATACGAGTCGCTTCACTAATATTATATAAAAAGAAATGAGCAATATAAATATTTTCTAAAGCTATACAAATCGAATTTATTATTATGCGTATCTATAACACATTAAGTGTACATGCAACTATGCTATATTTTATATTTTAATATAATACATTCAGTATCATACAGATTTCCAACTTTCTTCAAATACCCGCAATGGTGAGAATTTTGTATAGACAATTACCAAATTTAAAAATTTCGTACAAAAGATGACACGTGCACGAGAAAAACTCGATAAAGTAAAGTGTTATTATATTATTAAACATATTATATCTACATGCACACTACGCAGTTCAAAAAGCGAAATTTTCCTTTAAGAAATTACAAAATATTATAATAATAATAATAAAAAAAAGTAAACTGTAATGATATTTCATTATTTACAAAATTGTAGTTCATTCATACTCTGGTAATTTGATAAAACGACTTGAACAACTTCAATTGGAAAAAATATTTTATAATATGTTTACTATATACTATAAAAATGTAAATTATAAGAATGTTAAAAAAGTTTATTAGAAACGATCATAATATATTTTCCTTGATTACATGTAGAGAACTAGATTTTTCATTTTCCAAAATGTATTCATACAATTAATAATCAGGAATATTAACTTTTTTAATCAGGGCTTAAAACCGTTTCTAAATTAAGAGGTAATCGGCTCCGGTAGGAGCCAAAAACTTTTTACTAACTGGTTACCAGATTTCTATAATATAACCATAAACTTCAATTAAATAGGTTGTCAATCGTTATGAAGACTTACCTGATGTTAGATCCAGAAGAAATATAAGAACTAAAAAGTCTAGAACAAAGATTCAAACTCCGCTTCTAAATTCTGGACATTTTCAGAAACGGATTATAAATTATGATTAAATATATGATTATAAATTATGACTAATATTGCGCATCAGTTGTTACACCATCCGCCGAATAACATATTATTATTAAAGGATCTGTTTCACTATGCATCATTATAAATAGTGTACAGTTTATAATAAGCATTCATACATATGCCGTACCCCTTTGTGTGTGATTTAATTTGATCATTTCTATTTCACAGAGAAAGAAGAAAAATTCAAATTTTTCTTATACATTAAGTATAATATTTTGGCCGGGTTTTTATGATAATATCCCACTGTGCGCCGCAACTTCGCAAACTCTTCAAAACAGCAAAATATTTAAATTTTTATATTCTAATTTTCTTTGGTCAAACGTATCTAGTATTATTTCCCAAATTTAGAAATCTTGGTTTTATTTAAATAATAAAAAAAAAATTTGTTTAGTATTCTTCATTAGTATAACTAAAAAAAAAATTTTATAAATAATGATCAGATTTATTTAATAATATGTTAAAAAATTGGGTAAGTGAATGTCACTCTGTTGTATAGCAGGTTACAAGTGGGTCAATTTATAATGGATGATTGTATAAAAAAAAAAGATTCTGAACGAAGACGGGTTATCAGTATGGATATTTTATATTTTTATTATTTATTACTTTCTGTAAGTTGAATTAATATTATAATATTATAATTTTTTATTTCGTTTCTATGGTGATAAACAAAGCGTTAGAAATTAAAATCACATTTTCAACGGTTTTTCGTAATTTGTCGGTGGTTTTCTCCGTGGCATCATTAAATAACTATTGGGAAAATCGAAAAATGTCCTCTTTAATGTACCAACTTGATCCAATTTGCTAAAAGATAAGGTACTATATTATGTTGAAATCAAAGAATTCTTTGTGGTAGAAATATTGTATACGGGATAAAAAAAAAATGAATAAAAAAATTATAAACACTATTGTAAAACCACTAGTTTCCTTTCTCTGTTCAAAATCTAAAATCTATATACTTTTAGACTTAACAAACAAAAAAAATCTCGTTGCCATGTACATGAATGTTTGAAAAATCTACAATTTTTCGTATCTGTGTCTGACATAGTTACCACTTATCAATATTAATTTCTTGCGTTGATTACGAATAATTTTTCATTTCTATGGTGAACAATTAGTTAAAACGTACCTATTTCCGTATCATTTATTAATTATTCTTCCTAAGGTAGATATATATATATATCCACCTTGGTTCTGCCTATATATTATCAGATAAATATGTCCGATATCAGATATTATGTGATTTGGTGATAAAATTTGTGATAAGACCTGGCTCTTATATTTTTCACCTTGACACGTCATCGACCAATGATCGGTCGGTTGCGTGCGCATCTCGACAACTGATTGCAGCGAGGACGATGCTCAAGAGTTGCAATGACACGTGTCGACATGCACTTCAGCTGATGTATTTCAATGGCATTTTATATAATATGAGCCCATTGTTTTTATCTTCTGCGGTTGAAGTTATGCATTGTCGCTGTCAAACACGCTTATCTTATACATTTATATGGATTATATAGATAATAACACGGCCGTGTTTTATTTATTTCCTTTAATTTCTCAGACAATGCCACTAGATAGTCGTAGGTGAACAAACATGGTTGACAAACATTAAAGCATCTCACGGGAGGACGCCACCGCAGTGGCACGACATAATACACTGGACTTAAATGGCATCCACGCGAGATCGTTGTTGTGTACCTATTATTATTATAGCGTGTGACGGTGGCACACACACACACAATACATCCACGTTATGACCCAACTCAAAGCGTGGTAGGTACTACATATTATTATATGTTTATATACACTTACCGTTCTATCCGTCAGAGACCATGTCGAGACGTACTTACTGACCCTAACTTCGCATTGTATAGTATACGTAAATAACGCACAGAGATTGTAAATAAAAGTCACACGACGCCGGAGAGATATACGTCCTTTGTGGAGCGTGGGCCTCGGCCGTGACACACTGCACAGCAAGTGTGTTTGCAGAACCTCTAACCTGGTCCAAGGGGATTGCCCGAAAAACATATTTCGTACAGACACGTACCGTAAGGTTTCAACGACCATAATAGTTCCGCGCGAAATGAACTTCACGAACCAATAATAATAATAATATTGTGTTTCACGCCGTGGATAAAAGTGGCACGGCGCTCGGAGTATGCAATTTAGGGGCATAGGTGTGTAGGAACCGCGTGTCGCACTATAATATTATTATTATTAGCTCACATCAAACACATCAAACGCAAACACGCCATTATTAATACAGCTACCTACATTCCTTTGCCGAACAGCTGCGAAGCGTATTGCGAATCGTACTTCCCGTTTTACGACTATTTTAATTGGCCACTAGTGCACACCATAATATATAGTATTATGAACACAGTTAAACGAGTTATACGAATCCTTTAAATTTAGTTCAATCTTGAGATGTAATAGCTGAATAATTTTGAATTATAAGCCTGCGTGATTTTTGTATCAATTCGTCCTTAAATGTTTAATTTTAAATCGTGACTACAGTTGGATTGATTTATTAGCCAAGTTTTAAAAATAATTTGTTTCGTATAAATGTTATAAAATATATATGTTGATCTAAATAAATTTGAGTCGATAAAACTTCTACAAGTTCCAAATTACGTGATACACTCGAAAAAAGTCGAAACACTAGAGCGTTTTTGCTGGTTTTTATTTTGAAAAAAAAATAATTTTACAAAACTGATCATCTCGACGAAAGGTTTTATCTTATATTAACTATTTTCTTATTAAAATGTTTGACTTTGCCCAAAACAAAATTATTTATTATGATAATATTTACGATGAACTTTGCTTATTAACATTATAATAAGGTAGACCATAGGCCTGTGCATTTTTAAAAAATATAAATTTTAGATTATTGTTTGACATAGCTTTCCTAGCTATACATCTTTAATCATCATATTATAAAAATTGAATTTATTAAATTTTGTTTTGATTTTTATTTTTATTATGGCTTTTTTGATGTTTATGTAATTTTTATTTTTATTGCATTTCACAGTATGTTTATTAATAATTTCTGAAAACAAAAATTGTACACCTGGTTTATGAATTATTTTATATTTTATACAGGCTATACATAACTGTTTTTATTGTAATTTATAAGCACCTTTAACTAAATAAATTGAATAATTTAAATTTGTATATGGTTTATCTAATTACAAAAAAAAGTTTTCTTCTGTTTAATACAAATTAAAACATTTTTATATTTTTAATACATAGATAAATAGATCACATGATCTCCCTACTACCCACTTGTGATAAGCATTGTCAAAGACCTTGAGGTCGTTACAATGAACAAATATAGAAAAAAAAAAAATATTTTTAAATGTTGATATTTTACTAATTTTTAAAATAATTGTTAAATGCTTATTCAAATGTTTATAATGAAGAACAATTTTGAAATTTAAGTGAATTTCTAGATTTCAATTTTATTTTTCTAGATATAATAGTGTATTGCTAGGTAAAATTCACATACAACTGAATTATATAGCTATTGTGTATTATTCGTTAAATCTTAAACTAATATTTCTCAACAATGGTAAAAATAAATAGTTATAATATTATTATTATTATTATTATTTTAATGAATTTCCCTACATAGCTACTAGTATATACTAGTATATCACGGAATTGTTTATTCTTGAATACATGTACGGACTTTTTTTGTTGATAATAATTAAAATGTATAATTTGCGCAGTAAAGGTTCAAGCATTTACAACAACAATTATATTCACGAATGAAAATCCATTTATTTATTTTTCCGGGGGATGAAGTTTGAGATCAAAGGAAATTATAAAAGATACGCTTCTTTACAATAATATAATATATAGCTCTCTGTAGGTACCTACTCTGCTTTGTACTCAATACGCGTGTTCTATAGACGATTTTGGTAACGTTGTAATAGAAATATTTATATAGTCGCTGTATAAATTCAATTTCTCAGTCATTTTTCAATTTGTAATATTTTTACCAACGTACCTACACATGCAAATCTTTTTGGTTATTTATACGCACTTATATATTTTTTTCCGAGCACGAGATAGACAATTTTCATAAATCTCAAAGAGTAGGTACCTACCTATACTACTTGAAAGTGCATTTGTTAGTTAAACATGTCAGAAACGACATATTATTTATTGTGCGATCTAAATATTTTTTAGATATGTTTCCAAAATGGGATACATAGTTATATAATTTATTGTATTTGTACACCCGGTTCAAATAAAAAAACAAAACGCGTAATATGCTGTTGAGAAATAATATATGATATTATGTTATAATCACTATAATTTAACAAAAATATAATTTGATGGGAAATTTCAATTTCTTAAATTAAATGATCTTAACTTAGAAACAACTATACTCCACTTATTACATATTATGTATAGTTCAATATAATGAAGTATTTTTAGATTAAAAATGAACAGTAGGAACCTTGGTTAATTTAATATATAAAAAATTTTATTGAAAAATCAAATGTAATGTGGAATTCAGAATTTATATGCTGATGTTTATTGGTTTTGCCATTTTAAACCATTTCATGGTATCTGTTTAAATATAAATGTGGATATTAACTATAGTGTTTTTTAGTTAATGTTGAAAGTTATTTATTATGTATTTAGACTTTAAACGAAATTCCGCTGTTAATCTAAGTTTTGAAACTTGCATTCATAAAAGAAAATCGTTCGCACAATTGCTGTGAAATAAATAATGATATTGAATTTTATTATAATATGATTTTGCATATAATTGGTACATTAGTCGTTGTATTAAAATGTTAAAAATTGTATGATAGTTATATTTGTTTTGGCCTTCGGGTAATGTTACACAATTTATGGTATTTATAGAGGTATTTATAGAGGTATTAATATTTTAAAATATTACTAAACAAACCTGTGTTTTTACAAAATAAAAACGGTACCTAATAATAATTATTATACATTACACATAAATACATAATTATATTGCTAAACTCGTGAAGTTTTAAATTCAGACCTTTTGAAAAACAACAAAATATTAAAGTAACTTATAATATAAAATTACAAATTATGTATAATTTTAATTCTGTTTAGTCATATTTTATGATCAAAAAACTACATTTTCATATTGTTCACATATCAATGTTAATACTTAACTTGTCAATAGTTGATAACGTACGAAATACTGTTCAGACTTCCGTTATCACTATCGTTATATTATGTGTTGTTACACCGTGCCGCCCATGTACCTTTATGTATACACATTGCTTGAATTAAAAAATATTTTAGCGTACTTCTTTTAATAATAATAAAAATCAAAAAGAAATTTAAATATTCAGATACGCATGATTGAAATAATTATTCTGTGCACAAATCACTGTTTTGTTTTGAGTATTAACGCCCCGAATCGGCCAGCTTATTATATTATATTATATTATTATTATTTATTGTTATCCATAAAGCGCATCAAGACGTTTAATAGATTGATGGATAATATCGACACCAACAGTCTTATCACTTTCATATTATACCCACCAAGACCGTAACCGATGAATATAATTTATTATATCGGCACAATTTTCTATTATAATTAAGTGTTATTAAATTGTTTTATATACCATCTCTATAATAACTGGAATTATATTGCTGCTACGCATTATTATGTTGTTGTGTACATATTTCAATTGAATGCATAAAATAAATAGTTAAAAATAAATAATTGTAATGATATTAACATTAAATTATATTTAATAACAATAATATAAGGCGCCGATTTGACTGTAGGTACTGACTAGTCTACTCACCGACATACAGCGTGTCAATACTCATTACATTTGATTATTTATTATTTCTTTTATGATTAAAATTATTATTAGCTGATAATTAGTGTTGTTGGTCCAAGGGCCCATTTGCCCAAATTATTGGCATTCAACTTACTGTTAGTTCTAAATGAGTAGTTATACTGACACATTACAAATATCGTGTCAACGTCACTCATGTGTACCATTGTTAACGTTGAGCCAAGAGGGCTTTAAATGTAATCAATAATCATGCCTGTCTATGGATATTGTACTCTTGTAATGAAATATTGGCAATTTTATCTACCATTGGTCATTATTGAAGTTGTATTCAACCAACTGACTTATCACAAGCTCTAAGTTCCTACATGATACACATACGCACTCATCAGACATACCTACACACCATACGCACCATACCGTCATAGAATAATGTACATAGTTCACAAGATTTGAGCAGGCGACGCCTCAAACCACCAGTGAGATTATTTACCCCATTTATAGACCTATAATGATATTTAACTTAAGCCATGAAACTTTAATACTATAATTATTTCACCATGATTTTAGGTTTTCATCCACGGGTATCCCAAACTATTAGCTATTTGTTTCTAAATCCTAACAACAATAGCTCCGCGGAGGTATAGAATAGGAGTGAGTGGAAGGAGCAGTTCAAATCTTTATAGGTCAATGATTTACACACACAATAGCCCTGGCCGTATGATTAGTGAAATCTGATAGCTATAATCATGCTAGGTTGTGTAAGTGCTTTAATATGGTACTTATATACGCCGATCCCTCGACACAAATTGTTAATCGTTCATAATTGTTTTTCTCACTTAGCGTATTAAAGTAATAACGCGTAAACTATTGTAACTATAAGTTGCAGTAAGTTATGAACTTTGAAGCTTTATGGTTTTGTCATGAGATTGGCAAGTCAATATAAGCAGGAACCAACTGTCAAGTCGCTTTGTTGTGCGTTAGTTCATCATATCCTCGGATAAAATAGGATCTGGCGGATTGTATTCAATACTAGGCCCCGTTCAACGAACAATTTTTATGACTCGCTGCAGAATTCATTCTAAATATTTGCATTCATTCCACGATATTGTTATTCTCGTGTATCTGAGAGGATCGCGTTTGATTAAATAACAATAGGTATGTGTAGACGTGTTTTAAGTAGGTATTACGTTTTTAATTATTTGTCGTCTGCAGGTAAAATAACATCATCTACTTTACTTTTATTTATTAATAATTGTGAAAATTCCCTAGTGTAATAATACTAGAACCAGTATTTAAATTCCTTAAAACTATAAACAAAAAAAAATGCTTTAAAAAATAATTTAAAACGCACCATAAAATTTATTTCGGTGCAATAATACCCTTAAAAAATTACCCTGAATTAGTTTGATAGGCACAAATGAGAAGATAACGATGGTTTAACTGTCGACATTTCTTACACTTTATTATCTTAGTTGAACTAATAATAATACAAAAACAATTAATTGAACTTATGCACGAACAATAAAATAAAAACACAAAAGGTACTCGAATTAAACGCGACCGCGATGTAACATCAACTGACCATTTAGTTGTTATTTGTTTGAGTAAGATCCGGTAAAACACAACGACCAATATCATCTCTGTAGATAAAGACGTTACCACATTCATAAATAGAACGATTGACATTTAATAAAATACCTAACTAATAACTATTAAAGCAAATATTACGAAAACAATATTTCTTGATATAGTATTTTGAATTTGCTAATTTACATTGAGGGCTTGAAACAAAGTATTAATATGTACTGAAATTACCGGAAAATGCTAAAAGCTGCAAAACTAAAGTGTCACCTTTGAAGTTTAAAGTGTCTGTTACATGAAACGAATATTATAATATAAGTACTTAAAATGCATTGCCCTAGATCTCCCAAAAAATAATACACTTTGCATTGACATTCGGGACCAAGTATAATAACCCTTTCCATGCCTACTTCTAGACTCCTTTATGCAGGTACCTCAAATTATTTGAAAATGGGGCCAACCAGATATATGATGAGTGATTATTATATTGCTAATAAGGAACCTTCGTCTGCTATTATTAGTTATTTTATTCAATTTATGATTTGTATCGTTTAATTTCTGCTTGCTTATTCCAAATATATTATTAAAATAAAATTAGTAACTGCAGATATAATATAATTATGTTTTAAAATATAACAAAGAGTATACTTGTACATGTAGGGGAGAGCGGAGTTAGTTGTTACAATTTCACAAATATAATTTTAATATTTTTTCTTTGATCAGTATCATAATTTGCGTAAGACCATTGTATTAAGTAACTTCTTAGGTAACTGTCTAAGTAAAAAAAGTCAGAAAAAGTACATTTTTAATACTAAAATAAATATATTTTAGTCACCTTGTCAAACTATAACAACTTGCCCCGTGGTGGGGTAAATTGTTACAGCCCAGGGGCACATTGTTACAAAACCAATATATTTTGAATTAAAATTATTAAAAAAAAAAAAATTAACAATGACAGTACCTATACTCTTCCAAGAAAGATGAAATATTTTTTGTGCATCATAAATGAGGCGATTGGTGGGTCGAGAACCATGTTATCACGCTAACACCGAGCAAGTGTCGAGTGACGCGACGCATGGGACGCGCCGGACAAAAATTGGTATTTTTATAACAATAACATATAATTAAACGGACTGTAACAACTTTCCCCCTGTGGTTTTTTTTTCTTAAACAAATAATTTTTTGTCAAATAAAAATTTATTATTGAATTATATTACTAGAATTTGGTGTAGTACTATATAATAAACAAATTTTGAGTATCGAAATAATCTTAGTTTCCATTGGGGTGGGTTGTAATTACAAAAGAAAATCATGAAAAAAATGTACTTTTGATATCAAAAAACAGAAAACTGAAGATTATTCTTGATACCGTTTATTTATACTGGATATTATTACAAAGCTTATGGGGGTAATGATAATAGAATTTGTTTCTTGAGTTTCACAGTGTTA
>NC_042495.1:2454587-2479494 GCF_005508785.2 Acyrthosiphon pisum | reverse complement strand
CCTACATATTTATAGATTATATATATGTGAGATAATTAATAAAAGTATATAATATATTATTATTTTTGAAAGCAATCACGATACCACAATATTATACCATACGGTACTGTTTAATTTTAGAAACTTTTGCAATATTTATGATGTTTGAAAAGTAACCTCACAATCACTATAATAGTAGGTATAATATGTAACATGAAATACACGTAATATGAGCCGAATATAGTGAAAAATTAAAGTGATTTCTGAATGCATAATTTATTTTTAAGAACTCTCTTTCTAAATAAAATGCTGAGGTTCATTTTTTTATGTTAATAAATATTGAATAATAAAAAAAGTTGTTTTTTTTTTTTAAATTAGGATACATAAGGAAGTATTGCTATAAAATAATTTTACTTAATTTTTGAAGTTTGGGAACTCGAAACATTTATATTTGTTACCTAATGTATTTTTTAAAAACTTAAGTTACTGAACGATTATAATTCGTATGTATCGTTTCACGTGTTCCGTTCAGAATTATTTTTAAATTGTGATGATTAATTACTGTATGATTGAAAAATATATAACATATGCCTCTAATGATAACCCACCCACCCAATTATTGACCTGCTTGAAATATAATTCAACAACACCGACAAATCTTAATCTGGTATAATATATTCGAACTTAACTGTACGGATGTGAATACCGGAATTACAGTTAAATTTAAAATTTTTATATACATTTATTATTCAATATCGTAAATCAAACTGTAATTGTATATTTTAATTTTTAATATCATCAAACATCAGTGGAATAGAAATGTTCTCACTTTACATATTTTAAGGAATGACAATGATTCCAGATGACGTATACTTTGTATTTGTGTAACATTTTAAATAATAAATCATTCTATAAATAAAAAGTACCCTGGATCAGAAGTATCAATCGTAGATAAATAATATAGTTGACTTTATCGTTTTGTTATTAAAATATGAAATGAAGGTTCCTACATCGCCGAGGATGTCAGATACACACTATACTACTATATATGCATATTATAATATATTGTCATTTCGGATGACTGTTATTTTTTTTATTTTTTTGTATAGCATTGAAAATACCAATCTACAAACGATATTTCATACGTCAATTACAATAATAATTTTGCGAACTTAAAATATTCACTCTATTTTATAATCAAGGATAATAAACGATTTCATGATGACCTTTACCTGATATATTCATTTACGGTCGGTTTCGTTATAAAATATAATGAGTAGTGGCAAACTAAACGGAATTCTTTGGATGAGCCGAACAATCGGCGAGGGTACGCATATTTTGTTAGTAGGTACAACTATAATACTGGATGTCCGAATTAATAATATATTGTTTCAAAAAAATGATTCGCCTAAATAATTGTAATTCCGGAGTATACTAAAGGATTTTGGAATTTCTATACATAGGATATAATATTATATTATTCAAACCGAGCATTATCCTACGACTGCATACAGGAAAAAAAAATGATTCCATTAATATGTTAATTGGGTTGGAATTCGTAATCCTCAATTTATGTTAAACATTTTCAACGCATTGTATAGTATTATCTACACACTTCAACGGAATTCAACGGTTCCAAATTTAGTATTATACCTATAGTATTTTGCATCACTGTATTTAGTTATAAACATTGTCCTATATTATAGTTTGTAAACTTATCGTTGTACGTAGGTATTAGTAACAATATAACATTATTGATGCGGAAATGCAATTGTCAAAAACTCAAACATACAAAATCTACTTGCCAAACGTTACTAGGTAACCAAATTTCGTACCGATGGTTAAATTAAATATAAAATATAATTTTGCATCAAAACATAGTATTATAAAAAAATGTTTATGTGAATACAGAACAGACTCGATTTTATATTATGTTCTATATTCTGTGATACGAAAAACAGTACTTATGTAACTTTGTATTACCATTTACCATTATTGTTTAATGGATCGATATATCCTTTTTTTTTATTATTATGATTATTGTTCTATGGCATCGACTGCGTGTTCGGATTAGCCGGCGATTAAGTTATTTACCATTCCGAGCTTTACGTTTATCTATTTATATATTTTGCACATGGTTTACTAAAGTTAATGCTTATTATAATATTATCTGTCGGAGCTCGGTTTTGTCGATGAAATGTACTAGTTTGCTGGGTCAATGTTTGTGTTATCGTGCCACCACAGATAGTATGAAAATATAATATAATCCGTGGCGCCACGGCCAATAGTTATCAGGATCTAAGTGGTCACCGCTACCATCGTCCGTGGTATCGATTACCGATAACGTCACCACTGACCAGCTGCGCTAACTATATTTTAGTTTCGAAAAACTGCGCGGCGTCTGAACGGTAGAACCACCGTGATTGGCTGCAGTAGTCTGCCGCACCGACCGCAGCCAATGAGACTGCAAATGCGCAAAACGCGACGCGTTTCCGTCGGGATTTCTTTCAGACTTATCTGGAATAGAGTATAGATTGTGCACGACCGGCTGACCTCTCGGATATCAGCTGTAGACTATTATCTATCAACCTTAAGCCAGCCCATAGACATAATATAGATGGACTGCGCGTTTAGCCCTTATCATGTCAGCAATAATAAACTTATGTAGAAGTTAAATAATAATAATCATGGAGAAATGTTTATCTCGACAGCTTTCATCCATGATACTGATGATACGGAAATACGGAATCAATTGTGCCTTCAATAACACCTTGGAATAAAAACAGTAAAAATGTTTTATCCGTGCTATTTTACCTTCTCAGGTCTTGTTATTATGGCTGAATTTATTTATTTAATGGTGTGGGGGGAGGAACGCGCAGTCCATTTATATCAGGGGCCACCAACTAATTTCTATGGGGGTCCGTTTTGAAACTTACCAAACTTTACGCGGTTCAAACAGTTTCAATGACTTTTACACACAGGTATTTATAATTTATAAATTTATGATTAAACTAATTTATTTATTCGAATTGTATTATACACACGTTAATAAATAGGTAGGTATATAGATTTTTTAAATTTGTATTTATATTTATTTATTTATTCAAATTGTATTTTACACACGTTAATAAATAGGTATATACATTTTTAAATTTGTATTTATATTTATTTATTTATTTAAATTGAATTTGCAAAAAAAAAAGATTATACTTGAAATATTTCATTTTTAATGTGAAAAATTACATTTTTTAGTTTTCACGAGCTTCCTAATATTTGGTGTGAAGTTATCTATCTATCTATCTATCTATACTCGGAACTCGTCTGTCGCGTCTCGGCGCATATGGATTACTGCAAACTATACACGCGTTCTACGTAGACAGACGCTCGACGTTACGATATTATCTTATTATTTATTATCGGATTTAAACTAGATAAAAACTATTCCGTGGATAAGGCCCGATTCACATGGACGCGTATCATACGCGACGTATCGTACGAAAGCGTTTTAATTTACATTGGTCAAATTCATACGCGCCACTCCGACGATGGCGCGTTTCCCTCGCCGGTTTGGCGCATACGAACTTAATCAATGTAAAATGAAAACGCGCTCGCGGTCCGTAAAAAAATGTGCTCGAGGTCCGTAATAGTAATTACATTATATAGGTATGTGGCATTACATTTATTATGTATGTAGTGTATACTATATATTATTATGTTAGGTATAATATAGTCCAACTGAGTATAAATTCCAACTGCCCAATTACATTGGGTCTCGATTCGTATGAAATGGTTAATTTTTTTTCACGATTGGTTTCGTAACATTTACGTTACCTATCAGATTTATTATTTATACTTGAGGTACCTATGAACCATAGTATAAAATCGCTATATCCAATATCCATCCATATTATGAACGTTTTTCGTACAGGGATAAAATGTAACCAATTATAGGTACCACGGACTTAAAAACATTTATATTGAAAACTAGATATGTGGCAACGATTCAAATTGATGGGACAGATGATCAAATATTATAATATGTATCCAATTAAATGAAATTATTAGACTCCCTCCAACTAGTGGGACAGTTAATATTTGAAAAACAAAACCTAATGACTATTCGAGTTTCATATTTGTTAGCATTTTATTAATACTTTGTACTACTTTTTTGTATCTATAATAAGCACTATATTTTTTATAGGTACCTGTGATGTTCACGTAATTATAAATATTACACCGATATGCCGATCACAGGTGGATTTAATACGTATTCTATGTAATTATTTACAATTGAAATTAAGGCAGGCAGTTCACGTAGGTACATATATTATGCGTTTCATGAAAATTGGGATTTAACTATGTATCACTTAAAATATTTATTATTTTTATATTTTTGCTTTACTATTGAAATATTATTTACAGGGAATAATATTAAAATTAATCGTATAATGGTTTTTAGATGGGTGCGAACATACAACTTTTGGATATAGGTTAAATTCCTTTAAATTCTACAAAATAATATACTTATTATAGGTACTACCAGTACCTAGTACTGGTCTAAACGGAATTTCCGTGTCGATTTTCAATCTTTAACTAGACCGGATACGATATTAAAACACACACAGCTGTATTATAATATGACGTAAATAAAACGAAAGCGTGGAGTTCACTTTATCGTCGTGGGAAATCCAAAACATTTTAACACGCGTATTAATTATTTATTAATATTTACGCTACCGAGAAACGCGCGTGCGTAACCACTTGGTCACCTCATATTTACGCGGACTCTGAATGCCACCTAGAAAATTCTATTGAAAGGGATGGGACTTTATCAGTCGAAGAATCCGTTCTTGAAATAAGGGTTGACACATGGCGAAACTAATAGGTATGTGTTGTTAAAAATATACCTGCATATTTTATTTTACGTGTACGTTGCTAGAAGTCATTAGATATTATTATTTATTATCATGAAAAAGTCCAACGTTTATAACGTTATTGTAATTTGTACGTCATAATATAAGTTAATAATATGGCGATTCCCAATACGATAAAATGTGTAAGTCACAAATACAAAAATCGTAACAACAAAGCACTGTATTACATTTTATATTTTTTGATATCCAAACTTATTTTACTGTAATATTTTGACAAACTACAGTTAAAATTGTCATCACATATTATTTAGTACTTAGGTACCTACTTGAATCTATAAGAAATCAAATTATCTATTTTTAATCTATTTCTTGTAAATAATTATATTTGACTAAATATTATATAATTACAATTGTTATTTAACTTCAAAAGTGGTTCTTTATCAACAGTACCTACACTCAAAAAATTCATAGGAAACAATTGGTAACTGAAAGTATTCCATTAAGTCTGGTAAATGTTTATTCCGATTTTCTCTATTATACTTGATCCATTTCATTAGAGATTTATTCACCTATTAAGAATTAGAACATTATTTAGTTTAAGTCAAGCCGTTTCGGAGGAGTTCAATAACAAACACTGTGGCACGACATTTTTCACATTTTATTTAGATCTACTTGATATGCTGTCCCACAATGTCCGGGATCCGGATAGCCTACCAGGGTGGCTGAATTGCACTTACTGCTGTGAGTTACACCTAAAAGGATTTGAACAATCTTTTTAAAGGATCGTCATTTTTTAAGGGCAACAAAATGCACAGGGTCAGCTAGTATTTTATAATTTCAAGATTCGTACCTACAATATACATCAATGATCAATATACATATTGTAACTAATAATAAAACATAATAAGAACACGTCAGGACGTATTGTAATATGCACTGTGCCACTCTTATAATATAAAACCAGTGGTTCATAACCTTTTGTGAATCACGGACCCCTGATGAAAGATATCTAGAAATCGCGGACCCCCTTACCAAATTTTTTTCCAAATACCTTTTTTTTTTACAAAACATCTCATATTATCATAACCAAAATTATAATAATTATTTTATAAAACAAATTGCATAAGTAGACTTAAAAAAACATACACATTTATAATAATTATTAAATATTACAATTAATTTTTTATAAAAATGTTAAATAAAACTATAATTTAGTACGATCGATCAACTGCACTTAGTGACAGTACCTAAATATAAGACAGTTGATTACAGTGCTGTATGCGTGTACATTTTGTATGAACAAGAAACACTGATTTAATAAATATTAATAATACAATTATTTAGTATAGAATCCACATATTATATATGAAAAAAAAATAATAATAATCCAACAATATTGTAATAATGCATTCATGTCACTTATTGATGTATGTTATGTGTTAAGGCTGCCGCGGACCCCCAGGGGGACGAGGACCACAGGTTAAGAACCGCTGTATTAGACAGTAAAATATTTTATTTTTCTTAATTAATAGAAGGTCAGACTATTAGTATATTTATATATGTCTGAAATTTGTTACGAGGAGGTAAATATTTTATATAGATCAACATTGTGTGTACTATAAATGTATTTTAGTACTTTTCATTAATTCTTGTGGACTAAAAATACGATTTGACGTAGATCCGAATACACAAATATTAAATTTGAAAAAAAGTAAGAAAATATGGATCAAGACATAAATTAACAGGAACCACGAGATTAGTATTAAACAATGTTGATTATTGAGAAAAAAAAAGCATACATTTCGCTCACTGATATTGCGCATGTCATTATAATAATATATGCATGACGTACCCCTATGCGTACTAAAATTGCAGTCATATGCAATGGGTTTGACCTGTAAATTTAAATGTACTCAAAACTAATTTTTTAGTTTTAATTGGGCATGCTGAGAGTAACTGATTTCATATTATAATTTTCACACAGGGACTTTGTAAAAAAAAAAAACGGAACCCTTGGCTAGATCATTCAAAAACGGACACCCATGATAATAATATCGCGCGATACTCATCTCGTTTAATTAATTAATGATTCGGTCTAGTTGTCGACTAGATTTCTCGCCGGTTTGTATCGCAGAGCAATTATCGCCGGATACAATGAATTGGGCACCGCCCCCACCCCCCACCCGCTACCCATCCATATGCACACCCACTGAGGCTGATAAATTGCGGTCGACAGGCGAGCGTGAGTACGTGGGTGTGTGAGTAGGTGGGTAGGTGGGTGCGGTACGATGTATAATATAATATGACGACGACTACGGTGACGGAGACCATGACGCCGTTAAGAGTTCACAGGTCGTTAAATTCACCACAGACTCGGTTTGTCGAACGGTCCAAAGGATTATTAACGGCCCGTCGTGGTTGGTCGTCGCGTGCTTATCATCCCTTATTCGGGCCATGTTATATCCGCACACGGTGGTGGGTACGGTGAAGGTAGGTAGACGTGTACATATGTGTACAGGTATTTTATCGCAAACGAGACGAGTCAATTATTTCGAGTGCTGCTGGGTCGCGCGCGCACATATATATAGATGACAGCGGGTATATATAATATAAAATATAGGTATGCCAATGTAATAATAATCACGTGCCGGGAGTATAAGTCTTGACCATGATTTTTTTCGCTTCGTTTCTTTTTTCATTCATTCCTCTTCAACTGCACTTCATCCGTCGTCGAGAGGATGGGAAAAAAAAAAACAACATTTGGTAATGACAAAAAATACGTTTCGTGTCCACGCAGACTTATAAAAAAATAATACACATAACATAATAGTACCTAATACTGTGATAATGCGTGTACCATTTATTTTATCTTTCACGCAGCATGTACCTAATTAAATCACGACAGCATAAATTATTCGTCGGAGAAATTGATAATAATAGTTTTGTAGGTACAAAAAAACGCAGCTTGAAAAGTCGCTCGGTTTTAATGTCGCGTTTTAAGTATGAAAACGTACGTACCGCGACTCGATGTGCGATGCCCCAGAAGGCGCCAAACTATTGCCACCGCCGCTGAGACGGTGGCACTGCAGGCCACTGACCAGCGATCGCTTTGTCTATGATCAAATTAATTGTAAGAGTTAAAATTATATTTTCTAAATAAATAAATAATATCTACTCTTACACATAAATTAATTTTCAAAAATTCCTTTAATCAGATAATATACACTATTGATAAGTAATATAGATTAGAAAGTCCTCTGAGTTCACCAAAAAACTATTAAATGTATTAAACAAATTATTATCGATCATGTCTAGCAGAAAAGCAAACAAGTCATTTAAAAATAACAGGTTTATTATACTATACATAATATTTTACTTACCTATCTCAGAAACTTTGGTTTAGTAGGAAAATTTAACGAAACAAACAGCTGACTCAGGAAATTGGCAGTTGACAGGTTAATTTATAAAATATATTTTCATTTTTCACAACATTAATATTTAAGTTCTTTTTAATCGTAAACGTAGATGAAAATAAAAATTAGTGGCCTTGAGTGTTGGACGTTTGTGGTAGGCAACGGATAACGAATTTGGTAGGAGTGCGGTCGGCCGCTGTGGGTAGCGGGGAACGGAGGAACACGGTGTTTCGCGCGTCTTGGGACAACCGAAAAACACTTCTAAATAAAAACAAATAATTCTAAAAAATAAAAAAAAACTATATCAACACATTGGAAACTAAATGAACTTCAATAAGTCATACTATAATAAAGTGTACATACTCGTCCGCGAAAATGTTTTTCCAATTATTACATGGTTTATCAGTAATCACTATTCACAGAAGATTTAGATATAAACGTACATCAGATATTTTTTCATCTCTATAGGATTTTCAAACAAATATTATATGAAGCTGATATTGTTTAATGCCCTCTACCCAATATACTTATACCCACCAGACTGTTTGGCTGAGAATATACCGAAAGAAATTGATGATGGTAAAGACTAAGAAAACTAAGAAGAAGATATGAAAGACAACGTGCTAATGCAATGCATACTATTTTATGATGAATAAAATGATTTTTGAGTAATTAGTTAATAATTAAAATATTATATTTAATCACTTTTTGATGATGTAAATGGACTAGGCCTACAGGGAAAACCACGTAAAAAAAAACATGCCCAGCATCTACTTCAATGGTGATGTGGAAATGAATGCATTCTTATTATCGTTATGTACTCGTAATTTTGTAAATGGTGAATACAAAAAGTGCAATTCCATATAGGTATACATAAAAAAAAATTCAAAATTGTGAAATTCCTCTATAATTTACGTCTTTTTAACCAATAACAAGCGATATTTTGAAAAAAGTGATTTGAAAACACGTGATTTCTAAATCGACTTTTTATACTTTGCTTATGACGGCGTTATAAACGTGCGTATGTCAATATTCAGCTTGATAGTATTTTTTCCGTACAGACACCTAATTTTCATCTAATTTGACTGGGTTATTATTTTTGTGTCTCGAGTATTTAACACATTACACTATGTTTGAGTATAAGAACTTTTATTATTATTTCATATACATGATGGCACTTTTTTACGTTATTACAAACAATACAAGAACCTGGTTGATTTCACGGGTGAAAAACATATTGTAAAAACGACTTGTGTCATTAATGTGTTTGTGTGTGTGTTGGATGATCGTTACCGCACAATACGCAGTACACTCTCAGTGTCGCCAGCACCACAATTATAGTCATGACTCATGAGTAGTAATCACATAGAGTGTCGATGTCAAGCTTCTATAGCGGTGGCAGTGCTGAGCGTAGGATTAAACAGCAGCAGCTTAATTATTCTAGCCTATAAGTTAAAAAATATATATTATGCATTTGTTAGATCCAAATTAGAATATGCATCCCTTATTTGGTATTCAAATAACATAGGTATAACTCAGTATCTTGAAGCCGTTCAGAATCGTTTTCTTCGTCTTTTAGCAGTTTAATTTTAAGTTAAACGTCCGTGACATTCAGATTATAAATGGATTAATATCATACTTAAAAATAGTATGTCTTACCTTGCCTCAACAACAATCAATAACTACAGACGACCGTTTATAGTAAAGGAAAACGGTAATAATATAATAAAATTACAATAAAGATCGTTGCCAAAATATATTTACATTTTAAATGAACTAAATAATTCGATAACTTCAATCAGAATAAAATCGCTGATAATAATATTTCCCATTTCACACAAAATCACGTAACAAAACAAAATATAGGTTGATTGCAGCAATGGTTCCGCGGGTGCATTATAAATTATAATATAATATAATATCGACCTAATTGCACGCCGATGATCGTATAGATAATATTATTATACTATTATATATATAATCAGTGTTGGGTAGTAACGTAACGAAAGTAACGCGTTACTGTAACGGCGTTACTTTGCTTGTAACGCGTTACGTAATTTAATTAGAATTATTTCCAAGTAACGAAAATTTAATGGAAATTACTTTTGAAAAGTAATTTCTATAGAATAACGCGTTACAGTTTCGAATTATTAAGTACCTACCTTATTGCGAATTGAAAAAAAATATATGTATAATGCGGGTATTATTATGTTTAACAATCTAATATGTATATACATTTAATTTTAACTCGACCCAATTCAGTTTTCAATGGTTTTGATATTTGAAATGTCTAATGTCACCGTAAATCACAAAAACAGTTAATTAAATGCATTATTACTTTAAATAGGTTTCCTATGAATATAGCTCGTGTGAAGACTAAATTTTATATGGTCTATTAACTATACCGGTTTTATAAAGAATTTGCTTGTTCAATTTGTCTGCAAAAGATAATTGCCAAGAAATCAAAAAAAAAAATTATTTTTGTAACGAGAAAGTAATGAGTTGCTTTTCTATCTGAAAAGTAAAGTAATTTCATTACAATTTTATTTGAGTAACGAGTAAAGTAACTTAATTACATTTATCTCTTAGTAACGAGTAAAGTAAATTAATTACTTTTTAAAAGTAACTTACCCAACACTGTATATAATATATATATATATTATATTTATATAGGTATACGTATAATATACTCGGTTAGGTATGTTAATAGTACGTGACCATCAAACACGGCGAGGGCCGAGTACAGGTAATTTTGAGTTATTTTGACGAAGGATTAACTTCAATATGTTAGACAAATTATATAGGTATTCGTGAGGTGACTGTAGTTAAACGTATTTTATAAATAATTGTATTATGTAGAAAAATATATATAAATTCTTACAACCGTATTTGGGCGTGACAAGAGTAATTGAATATTATAGTGTGGAGAGCCTAATCTGGAAATCGTATCACCGCCCGATTGAATACTTAATTTGGTTTACTTTTAATCGGTTCGCATGGTAACATACTTCCGCATGCGCTGCAGACGCAATTCGTCATAACAAGGTCACTATAATTTATATGCCACTCGAAACGATATAAAAAAATTAAAAAATGATGTCACCTGACATCTGGGTCGTAAGACTTCGATTAGGTGGATGTTAATTTTGAAAATGGATTTTGATTAATATAATCGAGTTCCCCGTGTTTTAATAATAAAAAAAAAATGTTTATACCTATTATTGTTTCTACTGAAATGTCAATAAACGTAAACACGCAAATATATAAATTTTTTATTGTGACATAAATGGTTTTTGAAATATTAAAATCCCCTTAGGTTAAAACAGTAAAATACTTATAAATAAATCAAAATTAAAAGCCGGCTAATTAACATCCAACAGCTATAAGACGTGGCAGGCAATTATAGGTCAAAATACATTATTATTTTTCGTTTGACATCATTCTCCTTAAAGTTTTTTGTAGGTTTATTGTTACCTAATAGCTATTAAAACGTCGATTAACAGCTTTAATAAATATTTTAAACAATAAACTAATAATATAAATTAATATTATTATTATTAGTATTATTATTGTTTAAAATATTTTTTTAGTCATTTATTCGTGCTATTTTTTTTATGACGAACAAAACATATTTCGAAATCACTTATACCATGCTATATTTTTCAACGTTTTAAAAAATATTTATTTGTATTATCACGATAAAATGTCCCGGATATGTAGTGCAGCAGCGACATAACTTGATAACCATTTATCACCACAAAACTTTTAAATTAAATACGGATTATTGCCAATTCGAGCGTATCCGCATTTATATAAAGTACACATGCATCGCAGTATGTGCATGTTATTTTACGATAATTTATTATACTTTTCATTTTGTGTTGTACGTTCGATCATAACTAATCGAACGCTAAAATAATGCGCAGTACACAGCAAGTCATTTGCATATTTTTGTCAGCGAGAGGGACATTTATGGGTCATAGTTCGTATATATATTATAATATTATATCTTATTGTCATTGTCAATAGCAATCGCGCCTAAAAAATACACATGAAATCGACTTACGGTGTTGGATTGTACGTAACGATAATAATTTTTCGATAATATTTTTAATTTTGTAATAATATTGTTAAGTATAGGTACCTACTTTTGGTACCGGCGCGGTGTATAGGCAATTTCGGTACATTTCAGTTTTTATAACGATATTATCCGGTGCTGTTTATATTATCATAGATATTATTAAAGAATGAATAGGCCATAGTTTGAACTTAGCATACGGAAACGTACATGCAAATATTTTGAGGTTATAGAGGTCTCAAACTTATATACAATTAATATATATATATAATTTATGATAATACCTCTGCCAAAATGAGTGGCAATAATCTTTCTCTCTTACCCATTTTATTAATATAGCTATGGCCTATCCATTCTTTAATAACTATGGTTGATAATATACGATGTCAAGTGATAAGCCTGAGTCATCATCCAAAATATGAAAAACAAGAACCACTGCCACATGTAATCGTATATTATATAATAATAATACGTATTATTATTGATTTTATTGAACTGTTGTTGATATTTAATGACTTTGCAATTATTATTATTATTATTATTATTATTGTCGTTTATCAAAGAGCCGAAATGTATTGTTTTCTGGTATACAAACTATGATCCGTAACCATATTAAATCATAATATTATATTCCTCTAACCACTGCGGGAACTGATGACGGAATTGTACATTTTGTATATTATACGAAATTTATCTTAGGGTTTCGCTCAATATATAATATTATAATGTAATCGAGATTTGTAACAAATTATTTGTATATGTGTGGAAATATAGACGGACCGTTATAATAAATGGGGTAGGTTTTTTTTTTTTTTCGGAAACTGTAGTACTTTCCGTTTATGGCCGCAAAAGGGTATTTTCGGCGGAAACGTCAGCACTGGCGCCGTTTTAAAGTATAATATAATATCTTTAGCGTTATTATTTTTTTTTTTTTTTTACAACGTTATCCGGTGTAATCGATAATATTTCACAATATTTTAATAGCGTGCTTACTATACAAATCGATAGATATATTATTCATTAATAATATCGGACCAACCCTGAGAATGTTTTGAGCTGCTGAAAATATCAAAGCGTTGTAGTTCGCGTAATATAATACCTATCGGATAATATTTCCGCATACATAATGTGAAACCGAAAATACCGGACGCCTCCGTAAATCAGGTATATAATACACAGCTGCGGTATAATAGTGAAAGTGCAGATATATCCCGACCTTGGGTAATGCTCATCAACACTCATTTTCGTACTGAAATTTTGCAATACATTATCATTTATAATGAATATAATATGAATTGTATATTGTATTAAATAAAATGGTTACGGGAGAGCCCCCATAACACATATATGTCTTTCTCTGGCTCTCCCTGTCATCTCTCTCCCGCAAACATACATGCTGCAGACTATATAGTAGTCATTATGCCTATATTACCTCGACCCCAAGTTAATTCTAATCAACACGACAACACCTCACCTTCATACGGGAATTTCGCAATACATTATCATCTCTAATGTATATAATACTGCACTCTTATGTATATATATTATATACAATTGTTTTATACAACGTTTAAGAAAGATCCATTCACACACACATGCACTAACACATTCGGCGAGCACTTTCAGTGGCGTACGCAGGGATAAGGTTCTAGGGTTTTGTCACCCCCCCCCCCCCTGAAATTTCTTCCTTTAGCAAATAAATCATATTTACCACAATTTCAGTACACATAGTCGATCAATTAATTGTCATTTTTAATAGATATATTATAAATTGTTTAATATCATAAATATGTTGTAGTTTTATAGTTTTAGTTTTTTGGCTGATTTAGAACGTCATTTCTAAACGTCTGCCATGAACGTCGTATGTTGTATCATTGTGTATCATCGTCCATCGTTTATTATTACGTTTATTACGTCCTGAAGAGGCTCTATAGATGACCATAAGGGTTCGAGTTGAACATAATATATAAAAGCTGTTTAGAAAAAAATAATATAAATTATTTACTCAGATAAAACCCAAACCAAACTATAATCCTGAGTATTTTACTATAATTATGCTATAGTATTGCGAATTATTATCATGGACCACACATCTACGATCACGGCTTTGAAAAATTGCACGAGAGAGAGAGAGATTGATATCAAGACATGCACTCCCGGATCCAGAGGCGCCATCGGTCGTCTACCGTCTAGTCCGACGGGCTCTCGGATCACTTCCTTCCGGTTTCGAAAAATCACGTGCGTGGGCGATATCGGGCGTTCATTTGATCGTCGTGGACAATGAAACGTCGTGTAAACTTCAGGGATACTCTACATCATATAAGAGGAACATGTACATTGTACACGACATTTCAAATTTCCGGATCCAGCATGGGTCGAGACGAGTAATAATAGTTCAGTGAGTATACGCCATCATGTGATGATTATACACTATGTGTATGCGGATTTCGAAGATTAATCTTTGTCATTTTTGTAATTAAAATTGAACGTGCAGCCATTTACAAATCTACTGTTCTGAATCTACTACTCCAGGCTGCCGTTCGAATAAAATATTGCTATCAAATTATACCTGAGTTTTTGTAGTACTGTGTATACCCAAAAGCCAAAATCAAAGAATTATATCATAATAATAATACATTTAGGTCTTCATTCTATATTTAAATAATGATTTAACCACACAGATAGAACTATTGTGACTTGTGGTTATTTATTATTTTTATGAATTTTTTAAGGCATAAACTACAAGGTTATTAGCCAATATTATATTTTTTTTAACATTGGGAAAAATAGATTGAATTTTCATTACATTACACTACATTAAATTAATTAATTACTTTGTGGTTATTTAAAATATTGAAAATCGTTGATAATTCAATTGTTGTTTATTATATAAAATAATGTATAATTATGATTATAGGTCTTAGTGTTCAACAGTTAACCATTAACCTACTATTAAGTCGTTAAATAAAACCCTTTAAAACAAATTTAAAATAAATGCAAACATTAAAATAAGAGAAACAAATGAGAACTTTAAGGTCATTAGTATTTATATTTGTTTTGACAATATTCAAAGTGTTCTTTATTCTAGCGTATTTGTTTCTATGTAACTCACGTACACACGCAAATAGAATAATAAATTAGTTTTTATCTTAAAGTAAAATAAAAATATTTTTTTTAAATATAAAATATAATTATTTAGTCCAGTTAAACATTGTACATTTATTATCCGTTTAAAGTTTTTTTTATATATTTTTTTCCCGATGGGCAATAATGTTCACTTTTCTATTATTGTATATGGGTACACTTAAGTGAATGATACTTTAAAATATTATGTTTTATTTACCTGATAATATATAATATTATTATGTATAACTCATCTTCAACTTTACAAACACCCTCACACGTTATACAAAATATGAATACGGTTCGTATTGAAATTTATACGATTTTATCCTTCAATTTTTAAAATCTTGAACGTATTGATTTATTATAGATTTTAAATATTGATATTTTTTATGCTTATAGATACTTATATAGCAACATAAATTATTATCTTTAAAATTTTAATCATTGTTTTATAAATGTGGAGTAAAGACAGGATGAGATAGGAGAATCGTCGTAAAGTTAACGAGACGTTCTTTTTATTGTCCTATATTCCGATATCATTGATGTTTTTAAATAGATACAAATTACAACAAATGAAACTAAAAGTAATGTACATAAATATTGTACATGTACGGAAACTTATTTTCTAGTCTAAGACTATAATATTAAAAACCATTGTTATCATTGAACATACAAAAATACAATTATTTTAACGAATAAGACAATTAATAATTTAAAACATTTTATTCAAAGACAGTTGCATACATAATAAATAATATTTCTACATGTTTATAAAAATTAAATTAAGCTATAAAATATTTACTCAATGTATGGTATAAGGTATTTGTTTTATATTAATATTGATATAACATTACTATTTATTAGATTGTGTTGCATATTCTTTGGAACTTAACTAAATAGATTACCACTTAAAATACCTAACAAATTATTATTTTTATTTAAAAAATTTTATTCCCCAGAGTATATTTTTCTAAAAGTGTGTATGTACAAAATATTCATATTAAAAAGAAAATGTTTATATTTATTTATTTAGGTACGTGCTATAATCATTTAATCTCCTGTGATCTCTCCGTTCCGGTTTTCTAAGCTCAATATTGTAATACCTAAATATAATTGTTGACAATGTATTTTACAAAACATTTCCATATTAATTAAAATCGTATAATATATTTCATACTGAAAATCATAGTGAAAAAATAATAATATTTACAAAATATAAATTTCTTGTCTTAATTATAATGATTGTATATTTATGTATTTATGATTATTAGTTAAAATGAAACTTTATATACAATATACATTACCATTGCCATTACATTATCATGCATCATCGTTGGTATAGTTATTAATTATAAATTATATAACTATACCAAAATGAGTATGTTGTTGATTTACGATTGATGGAATTAAAAAAATTCAACTATTTGCTGAAAGTTAAAGAAATTAAAAATATATACATATAATTTGTTGTATCAAATTAATCAAGAATGCCATATGTGTCAGGGACGTGACGAGAACACTTTCAAATGTCTTTAGATATATACTCAAACATTTTATTATTTCTTTTTAAATTTTTTAAAAATTAAATAGATACCTCTTAAATATTGTTATTGTTGCGTTCTCTTATCGGATATTATGAACTCCTTGTAATCTCACAAAAAGCAACTTAACCTTTGAAAATACCGCTCAGAGTTCTCGAAAAAATATACCGACTCATTGAAATACAAAAATTGAAATATCGCGATTAAATTTAAAATTAAATTCCCACCCTTTTAATTTTATTTTAGATGTTCTTAAAGATTTTAAAAATCGATTCAGCGAATAATATAAAAATGAAAACATAAAAGCGTATACTTAAGTAAAATAAGTTTAAATTTTTTTTTTAAATTATAAAAATATAGATATAGAAACAAGACGTTTTTGGACGTTGATCATAATATCTTGTATTAGGTATGGTAGTGAATAATACATTATATACGTTTTATGTGAAGTCTATACAGCTGATATTATAACGATCATATACTCCCTATTATTGTGTTCCAGTAAGTGTTTATATAAGTTCATATTGCGAATATACACAATATATATTCCTATTATGCTAGTATGCCGACAAGCACATTAATCTCGAGGAAAGACTTAAATAAATAAGCGGCTAAGACAAAATCTATATTTATATGCTCTTCGAGTGAACAATAATCGACATAATATTATACTATTATGCGTGATAGTAAAACAAATAATTCTCATATTAAGATTAAAATATATATTGGAAAAGTCTTTGACTATTTTTCGCATATTTTTGGATTTTAATTCGCGGGAATAAAAATTTTAAGTAAAACTATTTTGAAAGTGCCGCACAAGTATAATATTATAGACCGACCGTATATACATAGTGACAGACACTCATCACGGTTCGCTCAACCCGACAAAAAAATCAATTATTATTTTCGTTATATAATCAATAATATTATGTAATATTATTTTTCATAGAATTCGTGATTCAAAACCATTTGTATTATAAAACTACTTTAAATACAAATTTTTTTTAGTAATTATGAGTATATTATATTATTATATAGTACTGTCTTAAGCTTAACACTTGGTTTGAATTTCAATAAAAAACTACAAAATATTTAATAAACATTAAAAACATAATAATATAGTTGCTGAATATAACCTAATTGGTTGTTTTTATTTCTTATATCTGTGTGTGGGAAGAATACTCCGAGCAATAATAATACACTTGCGTCATGTCTATGTGCACAATTAATAATTATTATACATTATATATTATTATACGTATTTTTCGGATAATTCCATGACAATGATTTCTACACATGTGTGCTATTAAATTGCATATCCATGGTGCCGTGTTATATTTATATCCAATATTATAACGTAGGTATAATAACATTTTACCCAACTCATATCATAGGATAGCTGTTTCTATAAAGACATTTGAAATTTTAGAGAAATATTTTAATACTGTATAATATAATTATAAATTATAACGCATGTAATCAAATAATCCATAAACCAGAATCTATAACTGTAGTTATAAATTTGTTTCAATATTTTAAAATATAAAGTCGTACAGACTTAAGTTTATAAAGAAAATTAAAATTTACAATAACTTATTCATTTAAAAACAAATAAAATGGCATATCAAATAATACAAAATTGACAGATTATTGCAACATGCGCACGGTAATAATAAGCAATTTACTTAAATTATATAAATAATATAATCTCTTTAATTTATCTCAATAGTAAAATATGATCCATAAAACATTACACAAACCCATAAAATAATTCGAATACCGTCTACAAAATTGCTTATAGAAGCAATGTATGGGATATCAACTTTTGACAATAATGTTTCGTCAACGTTATTTTAAATCAATACTACATATTTTAATTTCTCATTCTAATTATTCAATATAATATAATACCGCCAATGTGGGTAGACATTAAGTATACCTAAGGTACGAGAAAAAATATTGAACAAAGCAGTTTAGAGTTTAATATTGTTTAAAACTTCACCATAGTTATATTTTTAGTTTTCTTCTATGTGTACCAGCTATGGTGTTGGAACTTGCACTATTTTGAAGATGGTTTTATTAAATATCACAATATATCATTATTAAAACGCAAGCCAAGTAGAGAGACATATTTATATTAAAAAATTTCAAAAATTGAGATTTATGAAAAACATATTTTCCTGTTCAGTAAAATACAATATTACTATATTTCAATATACTGTATTATGCATATTAATTGTTATGGGTAATATTATAAAATGTGAATTGCATGAAACGAGAAACGAAATGCAACACACAAACAATACGCTGTTCTACTCATCGGCCCTTCTGCGCCACACGCTATATGCCACGGGTTGACATTAAACATTCGCGATACTTGATAAAATCGAAAAAACCCGATGTACAGTATTCCACAATCAGACGGTTTCATTTTCTATCTCCTCGTTTTATTCACACTCACTCGTTTTTTAACTTCATCGTCACGTCGTAATTTTTTTTTTTATTCACTACGCTTTGCATAGCGAGACATTGTCAAGCACTCGTGGAAACTCAAAAATCCATATCGCGTAGTATAGTAGGTACACTGGTAGAGTCGTTGGGTCGAGTGGTTTAAAATAATTTTATTTTCACGGACCATACCATACACGTAATTAGGTTAATGAGGTTTTTGTTTTAATTAATTGTTAACGTCATTTCAAAATATCACCATATTATTATACCTACTATAATAAAATTATTTTATACTGCAGGAGAATATTTTTACGAATATAATATTATATTAAATGTTATCCAATATATTATGATTGCTTAACCTATCACACGCGTTGGAATACACAATTTTCGTTCACTCGTTGATGACGTCTTACGACTAATGACAAACAAATATTGTGTTTTAATTAAATAATCATTTTTTTTTTTAAATTTATTTATTCTTGTTTATGTAATTTCATAATATTATAAATAATAATCTAATAAATGTACATACTTATTAAAACCTTATATAGTGTTATATAGTATTATTAAGTGTTCTTAAATCTAAAGTACATGAAATTACACCACAAGTTCATTGGGTTTTTTTAATACATGTCTAATATGATAAAAAAAGTTATTTCGTTAGTTCCGAAACTTCATTTCGAAAAATTTACATTTACTTCGTCCCCACTAATCAAATTTTGTGATGACTGACGAGTATAAATCATTCATACTTTTTAATACTTCCTTGCTACTTCATAAAAATGTATCCATCTGTCATTTTAATTTTAATTCCTATAATAATATGTAATTGTTTTTCTATAATAAATAATATGGAAGGTAAGCAAGAACAGTGTTATATTAATATAATATCATATTGACATAATCACCACTGGTGTCAACGTCGAATACTCAAATCGAATGAAACACGACACATTATCATTAAAGATACGATAATGACGAGTAGACGGGTGGTGGGACCAAAAGTGTGTATTCATCGTTTAACCATAGTGCACCGATATCAAACAAAACGAAATTCGTACCAATCGTATGTTTTCACATTAACAATAAATTATTAGGTCACATATTACATACTGTATTCGGTATTCTTGTTGATCACAAACACTGAAGAGCTCGAATATAAAAAATGCATTATATCTACACTGTAAAAATTGCATTATATATACACTAGCTGCTTAACGCCGACCCGTCTAATAACTATTGTGAAAAACGGATAGACGATTTCACGAACACATAATATTACTACTTTCTAGTTTGGTACCTACACGACGTCATAACGAACACACCGATATTTAATTAATTATTTATTTATTTATTTATTACCATATATGATCCGATATTATATTATCATACACGCCGCACCCCCTCAAACCTGCAGTAACCACCATCTTACACGCTCACACACCAAAAACTTTCATAAATATACAACAACATGGGTATTTGAGTTATTTAATTATTTAACTTGGGTCATAATCTTCTTGCTAACATGTTAAAGTATCCGCGTGTTTACGTAACGAGAAGTATATAATATTATTCCCCGGAGTCCACTCTATTCGTAATATGGGTTTCATAATAATAATAATAATAATAATATATAGTGTCTGTTGCAGCAGGTATATGTATATTGTGTACAGTTCCAGTTAACAAACCACCATTTCACTATGCCTAAATATTATGTAGGTCAATTCTAAAATATTTTTTTTTTATCATGACGTAACATAACCGTATTTTTTAAACAATAATTTCGGTAATTGTATTATATATAATGATTAAGGCACAACTATTCGAAATAAACTAACTGGCTTTTAGCAAATATAGTCAAATTAATTATAAAATAATAATAATTTAATATTCTTAACGCTTCATTTCCTCCAAGAACCCAATATTGTATAACAGTATAATATTTTTGAAACTTTTAATTTTTACAAAATATTATACAATATTTTTTTGGTTAAGCGTTTACTAATCTCTATACAAATACCTATGCTGTTATAAACGAAAGGATCGTAGTATCAATTATTATAATTTAGCTACAATGTTACTAAATATTGGATTTGCCTAAAAACAATCAGTTATAATTAAAGTACCCACAACATTATTCAGTGATTTAATTTATATGAGCTTTAATACATTAATTTAAGATTTCAATGTTTATTTACATCAATTATAGGTACCTTCATTTACACTAATTTTTTTGAGTAAATTCGATAACCTATATAAAAATGTATACAGACAACTACCCGTTAATAGGCTTATACGATGAATAATAGTGTGACGTGTATACAAAAATTATCACAGTCAAAATATGTAATTCTAGCTAATGAAATTACCAATTTTGATTGACTTTAAATTTTAAATTGAATACTAAATCAATCAGTTGAGTGTCATTAGTGGATGACTTCTCACGTCGAGTGTATCATGTTGTAAATTCCTCTAACCATATAAACTTATTGTGCCCCTAAGGTATAGATTGTTTATCTCAAATAAAGAAAAAAAAAAAAAAAAAAAAATTGAATATTATTTAGTTTATCGATTTTTTCATTTCTGCTAATTTATTATTATTATTATTATTATTATAACTTTCATTCATACATCAAATATTTAACTCATTTGTCAAACATTAAAAATTGAACACTATCGCAATAATAATATTATATTTATAAATTAATAATCGGAATAAAATTATACAAGTCATTTACTCAGAAAAATTAATGTTTTTCATCATAACCGCAATAAGTTGATTTATATTTCTTCTGGTGGTGAATCGATATAAGGAAAGTGACCTAACTATTATAATAGTTCTCGAAGCTATTCGACACGGTGATCGTATACCATGTCCCTACCTATTGGCATTCCATTAAAGTTTTATGTTTGCACGAAATTGTGTTGCCAAATAAGTAAAGTTTAATCTAATATTATAATGATGTAATTTGTCAACAAAAAGTGTGTAAGTTTTTGTAACTAAAGTAGTAATAATACATATAGGTATGAATGCGCGTTATACGCTTTACGTGTTTGAATGGTAATAATTAAAATATAATAACGGACGAAATGTGAATTTATTATTCTTCGCAAGGTATGCAAAAATAAATCCATTGTTTACATGATAGCATATAATTTATTTAATAAAAACGTAAACAGAAATATAATATAATATGTAATAGTAATTCCTCGTTTCAGGCATACAGAATAAAAATATAATATATTACATTTCATGTTTACATTTATTCAACAGTTTAATGGATGCAATATATTAAATTTTTATACATAACGTTGGACTATCTGATAATGTGTATAACTTATAATATGTATAAATGTAAATATACAATATTATTATAATATCTGCATCGTGTGTACGTGAAATTAAAAACGATATGATACACAGAATTTTGTCCGGTTAATAAAAAATTTAATAAATAAATAAACAAGTCAATCAAAATTATCTATAATATTTATTTTTATTTTTTCACATTTATAAAATGTTTATTTTTTAAAATATTGTTAATTTATGATTTATTAAAGACAATTAATGACACATAATCATAATATATTTTCATAATTGATCAAAATTATCATTGTTTTTAATTGTCTCACAATCAGCATATTCTATATTTTATTTTATTTTGTTAAATGTATCTTTTTTTCAGAAAAAAAAATATTTAACTAGGTACCTACTCTAAAGCAAAAGTGGAGAAAATGTAATATTATAGATAAAAAAGTTAATTAATTATATATAATGTTTTGTTTTATTTTTTGGAGTATGTTCATGTTAATAATTAATATCAAGTCGTTTGTTATACTTATTAGTTATTACCAATTGGTTGAAGTTATGGAAAGTTTGCAAAGGATAATTAAAATAGTGTTATCTAATATTTGATGATAAATATTAAATTATATAATACAACATATATAAGTACCTTATTTCATCCCACAGTTCAAACTTTATGCTTTATTATTTAGTAATTTTATTTTTATTATAAACTATAATAAATTAACTATTACGCCCTCACTATTATCCAATAAGTACATATAAATATTGAGAAAAATAACCTGTTTTCAAAATCAAATTACATTTTGCAATGTTTTGGATAGAAATGCAGCATGCTAGGTTATAGTTTGTGTTTGAATCTAAGCTGTGTTTTCAACATTGAAAATTGACTGTCTAGTTTCATGTTTAATTGTATAAGTTTCACCGTATATTTCATGGTAGGGCATAGTTAATTAAGTACATATGATTATGGCAGAATATTCAGTACAGACACAATTCAAAGTTATTACTTATCCGTAAAATAATATATCTAGGTCGTTAAATGTCGAAATGTTGTATTCAGTTCGTATACTCGTATAACAGTTTAATTTGAATTTATTATAATTTGACCATTATTGTTGCTATTTTTTCAAGCCTGGGCACAAACGAGTTAAAATGTTAAAGTTAAGTTAATTTAACTTTTTAAAATTAAATTTTCAATAACTTAATTTTTAACTTAACTTATTTTAATTGATATAAACTTAATAAATAACGAGTTACTTTTAATCAAATTCAAGTTAAGTTAATTTATAAATAGCTAAATAATAAATATAATAAAAATAAATAAATTATTATTGATGTTGCATATTACATAACCATTTACTAGAATAGGAAATTTGAAATATAGTTAAATTAATTTCTTGTTCAATTAACCAGAATTCTTCAAGAAAAATAACTTAATTAAATAGTAAATACAAATTATAGCAAAAGTCATTTAGGTATACCGGGTGATTCTTTTCAGTGTTGTTAAGGAACGATTCCTGGAATTGATTCATTTTTAGAGGAACGAATGAAAGAATAAATTCAATTATTTTTTAAAGCAATAGGAATGTGAATCAATTCCTTATTTTTAGGAATAGGAACGTAAATATTATAATTCTTTTGTTCTTCTCGGAAAAGTGTAAAAAAACATTAGGGAGAAAAATTTTGTATTTTTGTTTAATTATCATGTTATTAATCTATTAAAAAAAATATAGACAAAGCTACCAATTTTTATTCACAAATGTCTGTGTTCTGATTAGTAATAATAACTAATAAATGTATAAATTAATAAATTTATAATAACTAATAACTCATGAACCACGAAGAACGAGGAAAAGAATGAGTTCCTTTTTCATAGGAACTAGGAATTGGACGAGTTCTTTTTGACATTAAATGAACGAGGAACTGAATGAATTCCTATTTATACTAAAGGAACGAGGAATTGAACGGATTCCTATATAAAAGGAATTTTAACAACACTGATTCTTTTGTCATTGAACACTCATTATTTCAAAAAGTGTACATTTTTTTGAAAATATTTTTTTACATAGTTTCAAGTCGCTTATAAAACAACGTTTTTCTTAAAAAATTATATTTTTAAATATTTTTTATCC
>NC_042495.1:2397633-2454253 GCF_005508785.2 Acyrthosiphon pisum | reverse complement strand
TCTGCTTTGGAATATATAATTAAAACTCAATGTTGTCATTCAAAAAAGTAAAAAACTTAAAAAAATTATAAGGATAAAAAATATTTAAAAATATAACTTTTTAAGAAAAACGTTGTTTTATAAGCGACTTGAAAGTTGGAACTATGTAAAAAAATATTTTCAAAAAAATGTACACTTTTTGAAATAATGAGTGTTTAATGATAAAAGAATCATCCGGTATATTATATTTAGAGATGTACCATACCATACTGCGGCATACAGGAATATTGTAATACTAATAAGTAATATGATATTATCTTATTATATTGATATACATACAAATCACAAATGTACAATTCTCAAGAACATATTATAAAATATTTTTGCCATAAATAAGTTATTTATTTAAAGATTGTATTTTTTTCGGCATTTTAAATGTCGTATGCTTTTGGCACCTACTACATAATATTCTATTAATTCAATATATAGAAAAGCTATTGGCTATTTCCTGTGTTCAATAATATTCATGATTTTTATTATTTTATACCATATTACTGGGTATTTATATAGATATTAAAAAAAATAATAATAATGATTTAACTTAACTTAACTTAAGTTAATAAGTTAGTTCAAAATGTTCATATAACTTTGAACTCAACTGTTAACTTTAAACTTTTTAAATTGTTTCCCATCAACTTAAATTGATTCAGTTAAAAATTATCATTAACTTGCCCAGGCTTGAATATTTATTCTCGTAATATAGTAACAATTTTCATTTATTCTCAATTGTATACGCTGTTAATAGTTTCCCTTTCAAAACAATCTTTATATTCTTGATGTTATAATAATAATTAAACTGTTTGTTTCACATTTATTGTATACAGTAGGGAGTAGGTATTATATACAAAAGCCATGTGTACTCAATAATAATTAAGTGTACTTAAGGAGTCTTACATTATTTCTTATGTAATTATTTTAAGATTAAGACAAAGCTGTGTATAATAACTAACAAGTAATAATTTTTCATCTCGATTTGTATTCATGTTGATTATAATTTTATACAATTTACATACAGTACCTACATATTTAATTTAAAATTATTTGCTGATTTATTATAATACATTTTATTTTTTCTTATACAGTTACAGTTTAGTTATGAAACTATAATAATAAACAAAGACTTATGGCAAGTCACTGGCAACGGCTGGACGATTCTACGTGTCTCCACCAACAGGACTTATCTCACATAAGGGAGTCCTTTGTGATGCTCTCGGAGTCGGTTTTTTCCCATTTAAGTTTAATCGTTATCACAACAGTCGTTACAATAGTTTAATATTTGGTACACAAAATAGTTTTCCTCTGAGCATCGGACATAGTTTTTTTATTTGTTTTTTCGCGTCAAGCAACCCGCGTCAAGCAACCCGTGTATGTAAATATTATAGATGTAAAATAACCAAATTGAGCAGATAACATAAAATAAATAAGACAAAATATGTATATTGTATACAATAGATTACAAATCAATAAATCAAAGTAAAAAAATAGTTAAATAGTTAAATAATTGGTAAATAATAATATTCAATAATATTATAATTAAGTCACTAATAATATCCCAGGACAAAGTATACTTGAGGGATATTATTATTTGAACAATACTTCATTCAATACTGCGTACTATACAGTTTAATTATTTAATTATAATGTATTTGCTTACACTAATGTGGTAATCCGATTTCCGAATTATCCGTTGTTGATTTTGAGCACCAGACGGCTCGCTGCATAATTTACCGTTACGTTTATTTAAACGAGTCAGTAAATTGTGCAGTGAAAATTTGAGAGGTACAGAATTTGTATTTGCAGTCTTTTATGCAGCCCTATGCTTAATATTTTAAACTCTGAACTCTATGTCACGGGTTATTCGGTTTTCATTCGTAATCGTTTTTTTCAAATACATTATATTAAAATAGTTGTACTCCAATTAAAAATAGTTTGACAGTAACAGCAAATGCCAATGTGAAAGACTTGAGACAAATTTTCAATCTCTAGCATTTATTTTACGTTTTGATAAAAAATCATTTGATCTGTATTATTTGAGATGTTTTAGTATTTCACACGAGAAAGGCTAACTCCATTTTTCAATTGGAAAATTGCAGTAGTTGTAGTACCTCGGGGAATATTCAATACATACTGAATTCATATTATATTCATATTCATATGTTTAGTATAGACTATAGAGGTAATATTTTAATAATAATAACATTATATTATGTTTACCGTTTAAATATACGACAGTTGAATTTTAATCGTCATTATTCGATAAAATAATCTTTATTCCCACAAATACAGGGTGATTTATAAAAAATATAGTTTTTGTCTAAAAAAGTACGAATACACAGAAAACTCCAAAATCGTAATAATAACCATTTTAGATTCTAAGTGGAGCAATGAATATATTGATTTCTTAATGAAATATATAATGATGTGTATTTAAGAAAAAAAAAAGTTCGTTGAAAAAAGGCTGGTTTTTGATACCTAGGAACTAGTTTGTACTTCGAAGGATCAAAAGTAAAAGATTCCTAATACTTATAAAAATAATCTATAAATAAAAGTATGAGCAATGCTTTTGAGTATTTAATAACATTTGTTAATATTATTGAAATAATAGTTTGGTAATGATGGTTACCAAAGTTATACTGTTATATACTGCTGTGAACTTTTTTTGTCTTTTATGATGTATCATTGAAGTAAAATTTAACATATCAACCAAGTGGTACACTCGGATATGGTTGGTAGTCTTCCAATTTAAAAGAAAAAATGTATTTTGTTTAATATGACTAGGTACTATTTTCAATGCAAGGTATGGTAAGGTTAGGTTAGATACGTAATTATCATGCGATATATGAAGACATATCTACAACCGTTATTGTTATGCCATGGGAAATGCTATTGCAATTTTAAATTAAAATATTATATATTTAATACACCTACAAAGATAGTAAAGTTAGTATATAATTTTATGTGAAGAGATTGTAAACATTTTAATTATTGAATATAATCTTAATATTCAAAATAATAAGAAAGTATAAGTACAGTAGTTTTATTGTATTATAATATATTTATTGTTTCTATTATTAGACATTTCGCATAGATATGGAGAAAACTCTAACTAAGTACCTATATTAAATGACTATATAATTGTGTTGATGAAAGTTATTTTTGAAATGGGTATTATTTATTTATATCAGTTACGTGCATACGCCCTTCAGAAAACTATATAAATAACTAAAGTAGCTTCCCAATCAAAAATGAATCTGTTTGAAAGTTTTAATAATGAGTGATTTCCTTTAAAATGCAGCCATTCTATATTAAGGTTATTATTTTATACGTAGCTACGTTTCTCTGTTTTCTTTCTTTTTCAATGGTAATTCAACATCAATATTTTATTTATGTATTAACTAGTAATGCTTTAATATCGAAAATAATTTGGAATATAAACAAAAATAATATTTACTATTTTAATTTTTAAGGTTATTGTAGTGAAGTAAATAAAAATTAAGAAAATATATGCTGATCAAATATCTTATACACCTATGTATTAAATTTTATTTAAATTTTTAAATATGAAACGTGAATAGCTTGTGAAATGCAGTTCATTTAGAAGTTTCCTTTATTTATTTCTGAATAAACTGCACTAGATGTCTAGATATAAAAGTCAAAATGTATTTTACGTTTGCGATTTTATATTTTAGTGTGGAATATTCAGTAAGTATATTTTGGAAAAAGCGTATAACATATATTTTAAATTAAAGTATCATATTATGAGTATAAAAAGAATTATTTTCTTTTAAATATAAAGACAAATATAATATGTTATTTAAATATAATATCTATACTCGGCACAATTATTCATGGCATTGTTCTTAACCGTATCTCAACATTGTCTAGACATTTATATATTTTTCAGTACCTGGTTAGTATTCTAACAATGTATACTATAAATATATTATAAAAGTGTATATAAGCCCGAACAAAGAAAATATAGAGTATTATACAGAATATAAAGGTTATAAATAAATTCATAATATGTTGAGTATATTACTAACAACTAACAAGTATAACACATCTGATTATTTTGAAGAATTTTAAGATCAACTTTTACTCTTTTTAAACCTATTTTAATAATCAAGCTATTTAAAACATTAATATTATGATAACATAAGAACGTTTCATAATCAACAGGCCAAGAATGGGACATACTTTTCTATATTCCTTAACACAAGTTATGAGATATTAAGAAGTAAGTTAATGCTTAACTTGAAGGGAAAGCTCTGACCGTCAAATATGTCCTACTCTACTATCGCAACTATGCAGCTACCAGAACAATATTAAATGAACCTGAACACAGGAGCGACGCCATTGACATGGTTAGGGGAGGGGGGCAAGTCATAATTTTCAGACAATTTTGATGATTTTTTTTGTAATTTTATTTTTAACAGTATAAAATTGTTTAGGAATACAGGTTGGGGGGGTAGCCCTTAGCCCCTCCCTGGAGCCGCCACTACCTGAACACATATACGAATCATTGGAACGCCTGACCAAAAAACTACCAACAAAATCATAAAACTCTTAAAAATTACTAAACTATATATAGTATCTACTATCTATAGTATCTATAGTACAATTCCATACTTTTATAATATTTAGTCTCAAGATGTAAACTTATATATATATATATATATTACAACTGTTGTAAATATCATAAGCCAACAACCTTAGCGTAGTTGATCAACATTATTACAATGAAAACTTCGAATGTTCGCCACTGTGTAATATTATGTGTACATCAATCAATAATATTATATAGCTATACACACATATTAATATATATACTGTGATAGTTTAATGGTTGCTTGAATTGAATAGGGTTAGATTAAGGATAAAAGAAAGGAAGCTAAATTAACACAATAAAACACACACAGATACTCCCTCCTAGGCCAACAGAAAGCAACACGCAATTGAAAACGTAATCAATTAGTTGTCGCTGCGCATTGTGAAAAACAGAGTTGTTGTATTTTTTTTGTTAATGCCATCTTTTCCCCGTCATTCTCTTTAAGCAATTTAACGTTAAATCAAATTAACTACGGAGCAAATCGCATAAATCATGGTCAAATCAAATTAAGTCGTTGAATTACCTGAATTGTAGGAAAAAAAATTACATCCTTCGAAATCATTTAGTTCACTAAATTTAATTTATTTGTCGACATCAAGCGATGAACGTTTCAAAACCCAATATAATGAAGTCCGTATTTTGTAATCTTCACTGCTTTCACTTCCTCTAACTACCAATTATTTTGCAATAGAAAATAATCCAATTTCTAGTTTGAATTCATTTCGTGTTATTAAATTAAAGCTAATATTGTGAAACTTATTGAGAATTCAAAATTTTTGAATTACAACATTATAGCCAAAACTGTTATTATGCGCGTGATTTTAAAATTTCGTCAAAATTACATTTTTGACTTTCGTGTCTGTATAAAAGAAAATTGTGCCTATGTGACGTATTTTCGATATTTTTAGAATGCTTGGAAAAGACCAACTTATGAAGGAACCTTGTATTGAGATTGAAAAATCTATGCATTTTTAACGACAAAATAATTACTAATTTTTCTGATTTTAATGAATTTCGTCTAAAATCAATATGGTAATAGATAAAATATAAAATAGACAAATATGTATAACTATAGAATTTTCTATATTTGTAGATATGAACCTTTAAAGTATCTACGATTGCGACATATAGCTTAATATTAATCTAAATAATTTGAAAGTGCATTTTGTAGGTATATAAAATGATAATATAAGTAATGCTGGAAATTCACATGTGTCTGCGATAAATATTTTTTTAATAATAACAATATACCACAAATTGTTTAAAAATAAAACCCTATAAATCATTAATATACGTTTGAATATAGCGTCATAACAATTTGAACTTCAACTGCTCGTAAAAAATTCTTGTACCTCTACGCTTAATCTTTTTTTCATTAAATTCCTGTAAAAATAACTTCCGAATAATTTTGTTTTAGATGGTAAAAACATGATTTTGGGTTTCTCGTCGGTTTTTTACGTTATTTTAATTTTTAAGAGAGTTATGAGTATTTTTAAATTGTGGTATTTTAAAATATACTCATAACTTACTTAAAAAAATTAATTATCAGCAAAACTCATATCTAATAAAACATAGATACCTAAAGTTCTTGCCTTTGAGTTTGATAATATAATATTAATTTCACTCTATTATTAAAGTATTTCTTGTTATACATTAATTGGAACTGCTGAAAATGCTGGAACTGCTTAAATTTAGTGTATTGTTCGTTTCTATGACGGATACAACACATGCGGGCTTTTATTATAACGTCCTCATAAAAAATTCTTTTTAAATTAAAGTAAATACATTATAAAGTATGTATTGTTTTATTTACTTGTTGCTCTTAAATAATATTTGTAATATTATGAAAAAATGAGTAACCTACATTTATTGTAATGTATTATTGTTTTTTTATATTTGACTATTCAAGGCACCATATTATATTATTATATTATAAGTTGAACAAATATTTTAAATCACAAAATAATATTGCAGTAATGGCATTAAGAAAATGTTCCATAAATGCGTGATACAAAACAACAAAACTAAGAATGTGCATTAAGTTTCTTAATTATCTACTTCCGGTTTTTCGTCCAGTATAACAGTTTACACTATAAGTGAAGTTAAATATGTAATTGATAAGTATAATTGATAACCCTTAAAATAAATCACCTGGTTTTGATCTCATCACAGGAAAAGTTTCTGGATGTCTACCAAAAAAAGCAATTATCCACTTTACTCATATACTAGTTAGCGTGACATTGAAATTTTACTACTTTCCAATATTTTAGAAGTTGTATCCTATTATTTTAGTCCCCCAGCCTAAGCACTACTTGACTCCGTATATCCTTTTTCCATTAATTCTGAAGAAACTTCCCTTGTATCGAATGTCACCAATACTTTCCATATAAATTATTATATTCTACTCGATTCTAAACTTTGATTCCACTCTACCCACTCTACAACAAGTGCACAGAATACAGAGTAATAGATGCCATATTATGATATTCAAATTAAAAAAAAAAAAAAAAATACTGTACCTACACGTTCAGGTTTTAGAAGCATTCGGTAAAATATAACCTATCTATGATATATTCTGTGACCTAAAACATTCTTGGACCCCTTACATATTTAAATCATAAAATTTTATCCGTCAAATCATCATTTTAAAGTTATATTTGGTTATACACTCTCAACTTTAGCCAATATTTCAGCTGGTGTCCCCCAGGGGAGGATACTCTCCATGGTTTTTTATGACATAATATAAGCCTCTGATCACTGTATAAACAACCTAATTTCGGAGTACGCAGACGACAAGGCCATGATTTCCATCAATTCTGATCCGGTTATTGCTTCACTTAAAAGTCATGGAAGATTGGTACACTGAATGGTGGTTCAAAATAAACCAATATAAATCCGTCTACACTACATTTGCACTCAGACTTTGCCCTTGGTCACGATTCAATCTATAATACGGCTATGGTACCTATTTCATCCACGCTTGAATACCTAAGACTATCATTAAATCATATACATACGTGAGCCCTCGCTTAAAATCCAAAAGGCTTCATTTAAACTATCGCCCAGGCTTATGAAAAATATTTTTCAATGATAATGAATACACGCTTATCAACACTAAACTTTTTATTCACAAATACCTGATTAAAGCTATCTGGACATATGGCCTTGGATTTTGGGGTAATGCAAAAAATCCAATATCAACAAAATTCAAACATTCCTAAATATTGGACTAAGATAATTAATAAATGCCCCTTCCCACGTTTATAACCACACAATACATTTCGTATCTCAAGATGAAATCCTTTCATGAAGAACCAACGTTTGCCGCAGCATTTTACCACCCACCCGAACCCACAATTGTCCCTCCGATCCCGGTAATCTTTCAAGACGTCTTAATTGCAAGTTATGTTGTGACTTGCTAAATATACAACTTGAAAACTTATTCCACAACAAAAAAAAAATCACTTTAAATTATTAGATATACAAAATAGGTAATGTTATCAATGGCAATCGTCATGTCAAATGATTAATTTACATAACTATATAAGTCATAAATACTCTTAATCAATATTGCTTATTATTATTCATAAAATATATTGTAAATATCTTACAAAAATAAAAATAAAATAATATATAATATTCATCATTGTAACATGTGTATATTATACGATATTGATTTTAGAACATTTATTCATATTATATTATACCTACTTATTAACATATCTACATATAAATAACATAATAATGCGTTGTGTGTTATGGTCTATATATTTGTTCAAATATTTTCTAGAATTTAAATAATTGAGTTCCCATTCATTGTTCTACCAGATTAATGTAAACAAATTTACCATGCAGTTATCAAACTAGTATAGTAAATTAATTTAATAATTAGCATAATATTGTCTTCGTTGTAAACTTGTAACTGCAATACTGGCTAATAAATCATAGATGAAATCTTAAACTGTACACAATCAATCAAAAATGTTATACTGTTGACTGTGTTGTTTTAAAATAATTATTATATTCATATAGAATAATAATATTTATAAATTATAATTATGTATTTTTTTTATCTTAATATTATTTCAGATATTGAAATTTACGTCATTAAAATATATACTTACTAAAATCGTTTTACACTCATTTCATTCTTCAATAATCTATTTGATAACTCAACAGTTGTGTGCTCTAATTATTTTACCTATAGGCATTATATAAACATATTTTAACTACCTACCATTAATTAAGTAGAATATAAATTAGTTTTTTATACAGTAATTCTAGTGACTAAAAAACTATATCATTTAAAACGTAAGATACGCATATACATTATACACTTACTTATTAAATCAACATTTAATGTATACTTACGTTAAATATATGAACTTATTTTAATTAATATTCTCACTTCAATAAGAACATAATTGTTTATTTTAAAACTGACAATTGTTTTCATAATATTATAGTACCTAATATATTTTTAACAGATTATAATTTATAAGGCTTGGTAGTTGAAATTTACGTAACATTCAATTCAACCGTTTTTATGATTATAAATAATATTATGCAAATCTCTTAGCAAAGACTTAATATGACGGATTAAGAAAGTAATTAAATATTTAAATCAATAAGTATTCAAATGTTTATAATAGAAAAATACGTTTTTACGATGACGTCTTTGAATAATAGTGTTTGATGTAGTGGTTCTAAACCTTTCTAACCTCGTTTGGTCAGGAGTACCCTTGGTTATAGGCACAAATAGCATTTGAGATTTGAGGGGGGGGGCTAATAAGGCTAATAGGGCCTTACTTTGATAATATTGAATAAGCTTAAAACAAAATGTAGGAAATGTTTGGGAAGGCTATGGACATTTTTGGGGGGCTTAGCTCCTAAATCCCCCCCCTATTTGCGCCTATGCCCTTGGTTGGTACTATGCTTAGGTTCGTAGTTTAATATTTATAGTTAATAGGCTGTAACAGACTAACTTGCAAATAAATGTTGGTATAGGAGCCAAAGGTTACTTGGAGCACCTGTGCTCGTATAGTGTTTTTATTTAACGTACAAAAGTTTTTGAAAGTTTCGTTTGAGTGTCAAGTCATCGGTCATCTCTGTAGTAAATCGGACCTGACTGGGATTTTTATTTGAATTTTTTTACGCGAGTCCGTCAAACGACTACCGAGAACAAAAAGTGTTGGACGTTTTTGTACCATAAACATGACCATTAAATATTTATGGCTGTTGCGATATATAGGTCTGTATCAAATGATAATAATATTATATATTTAAGATACTACTAAAATAATAGGGGGGGGGGGATTGGGCTTTAAAATGAAAGGTAACGGGAACATTTACGTTAAACCAAAATTGAAAATATCGATTTTGTTGTTTTTGATGTAATTAGAAAACGAGAAAACGCAGTTAGATTACCTACTTAGAAATTCCATCAAAAATGAAAATTTGCATATTAAAAATATTTTGTAGCTTAATTTTAGTGCGTTTTAAATTGTAAATATTTTTAGTTTTTTTTTCAATAAATGACAGTAAAAAGTGTTATACTCTGTTATAAAATAGTTTAAAATTCAAAAAAATATTAATCTTTAGAACATGGAGAGCTTTTGTCATAATACTAACATTAATATTTCGTATGCATGTAATTCAATTTTTAAAACATTTAGATAAATGTCATGCTTTTCAAACAACGAACCTATTCACGTCTTTTTCCAGTACGTCAGATTAGACTTATAAGTTTATAATAACTAGACAGCTAATGTTATTATAACAAATTAAAATCGGTAGGTATCTATATATTTGATTTATCTTATCAAAAATTAGTTCTACTAATGGAAAAATAAATGAATAATGTCATTGAGTATACCTATTTAATGGAATATTTTAAGAAATGCAGTCTGACAGGCGGTCTCCGTTCAAATAATCGTTATTCGCATAAGTTGAATGATTTTTCACATAATCCGAATTGAACACGTCATTTATTACAGTAATGCTACAACACTCGACGCCTACAACAACTAGACAGCTGCCCGTCTTTGCCCGTTTTAATTTTTTCTCGTTACGACTTGGAAAACATAAGTTTATACTATTCTTAAAAAAACGTGTGCGGTTCCTGATCCCTTTTCGTTGATTGTTTGAAACTAGTACGCCGGTACACGTATGGGTTATCGGTTATTTTTGATTTCCAGACGGAATTTTTTTTTCTTTACTGTACCATAATCATTTCAGGGTTGGGTAAATTTTATCAGATTACTTTGCGGGATCCGAGCAACCTATGGCGTATTAAATGGTCCACTGACCAATTTAATGGGGTTCAATCAGTTTTCATCTGTCTACGTTTTTACGACCAGATGCCAGACGAAATCGTTTTAATTTGTTTAATCGATTCTGTAAAATAAGGAGACGGATATAAATGACAATGGTGTCCGAGATAGAGTTTTCTCAGCGAGTAAACGGAATTGTAATGAGTTAAAAAGATTATAATCTTTGTTTTGCAGGGCTCGCTCCGTTTGAAGCACTATAAGAAACACAGATAGTCTCACTAGTTGCTGATGCTAACAATCATATCTCGTACTTAATGTAGCAACATTAAATACATTATCTACTGCGGGGTATAAAATTATCGTCACTAAACATTGTATTTTGATTAAATAATTAAAAAATAAAACTGGTATGTACGATATATAAATATTGTTATATCATTACATTAACATAGGTCGTGACATGGTATTATATTATATTTTAACTTTTGTCTACAAAATTATGGTAGTGAATTTAAAAAAAAATGTATGATGTATGCGATTTATGCATCAAATTCATTGAAAATTATCCCAATATAAATATCAACGGGTAAAAAGTATGTATAAGAAATGTTATATACATACAATTATTGTGTTTTAAATTATTTATATTAAACATAGTTTTTGTTATTGGGGTTCAATTTTAGATTCAACTATGGATAGAATAACTGCAACAAGTAAAAAAGTTAACATATTTTAAGAAAATACCACGATTTATTATAATTCCTAAAAGTTTTAGACGTACCATTATATTATGATAATATATAAGATTTCATGGTCTAAAAATTGTATAATAGTTCATAATATAGTTCAATAGTTCATCAATTTTTACTGCAAGCGTGTCCTACAGTGTTTGTCAATAACTTTTTATAAATCTATTATTTTTACACCAATAGTACCTTTATGGAAAAATATATTATATATATATTATATTGTTTATTTATTTGTGTCCAAATGTAAGTTAATCAATTTATAGGCATGATTTTCATGAAACATTTTTAACTGAATTATATCCATTAAATAATTGTATTTTAAACTTCATGTCTTCATCACACCTATCATTATAAATAATCAGCGCCTATGCAAACATTACTCACCTCATATCTACTCAAAAATATTTTAACAACATAATTTTTATTAAGTTTAATTTTTTTAATAATGTTTTTTTAATTTTCGTCAACTAACAGAAGCTATGTAATATATTGAATATGTACATGAATAAAATATAATTTAATTAAATCATTATAAAGTTTTCAGTGTTTTTTTCGTTTCTCATTCGATCGTATTAATTAATCTTTAAAAGCATCATACGTCATATTAAATGTATTATCAATTCTTATTATTACAAAAACATAGGTTTTTATTATTATATATCTAGGAGTTAATGGTACTCATATAAAATACTATTAAATGAGTAGGTAATGACTATTAATAGAATAGTCTCTGCAGAAAGAACATTCACGAACAGCATAGGGAATCTGTTCTATTGTATCTTCCCAAAGTATTTTATTTCGAGAGTAGATAATATCAATTACATGCGATCATTGTATTGAACATTGTGAAATACTCCCTTGTATATTATTCTACTGGCGCGTTCATTTTGTAAATAAATAAAATCATTAATTGTCGCCGAAAAAAAGTATTACGGTTTCATGGTTAAGCGAATCGTTTTGTTTTTTTTCCTAGATTGAACGATGAACGAATAGCCCATTAGCCGAATGAAATAAACAAAGCAACGATGAAGACCACGGGTAACAATAACAATAATAATGGAGAATAAACGCTAAAAAATCAGACAACGGAAGTTATTTTTATGAAAAAATGTGCACATCAGGTTAAACTATAAGAAAGGTCAAACAAACAGTTTTGAATCATCATATTGAAATAATATTGATATGGATAGTGATTCGACTTGGTATATTAATTATTTATAGAATATGACGTGTTTTCTTAGAATAATCCAATCTGGTAAAATATACTAAACAGATACTTAGGTAAGACTATCTGCTACCTATTAGGAAACTTGATTTTAATATGGTAGATAATTTAAAGGTGCAGAAGTTTTCTAAAAGGTATTTAAATACAATTTAATTTTTTAGGAGTTTTAATCATAGAATGTATAAGAACACGTAACCTACGAAGAGTGGCTTGGGGGTAAATTTCAATGATGATTTTTCGGGGGGAAATTATGAGGGCAGCAGAAGGTCTACTTATCGAAAAAGATTTATCCACCGGGAATTGTTTGCTATATTCTCGACAGGGTTAGGTTCTAACCTATTCGGACTTGTTGACCGACACGTGCAGTTTCTCAAAGTTTCGATTTCACTATCATTTAGCAAACAATTACACAGAATCTAAATAATCTCTACCATATCGTCTAACCACAACGATAAGTAGGTAATAAACCATCTTCCGCAATTGCACCGATCAACTCATTCGTGCACGGCGCTAACCGGCTGATGAAGGTACTCGCGCAACGCTACGGACAGGTAGTCGGCCACCAACTCAGCCACAGTCTTGGCTCTCACCGATCGGTCAACCATATTGGACAGAAGTACCTACTTCAAACACAGAGCGACTTCCGGAATACAACTTTCCAGTAGTATAATAGTTATTCACCTTATTGTCACTCAGTACGTGCTTAAGCCGCTTAAGGCAGTGGTTCTCAATCTTTTTAGGACCGCGACCCAAATTGTCTTCCAAAAATCTATCGCGACCCCTATGGTTTTACATTTACAGAATCAAAAAAGTAATCGAAATATTTTTGCAATAACGACGTACCAAAAATACCCGTCGTAATAATTCCCGTAATAATTCGTATATTACTTTATACTTCTATAAGTATTTATATTCTATAGTCTATACAATTTAAAAAAAAACATAAATTTCTTACAACCTGTATAATTTAAAAAACTTCTCGCGACCCCCCAAAAATTGAATCGAGACCCCCAGGGGGTCGCGACCCACAGTATGAGAAACGCTGGCTTAAGGTATACCTGGTTGAGCTCCTACAGTGACGCGCAGTCCACATCAACGACGTATTCGTTCGTGTGGTTGACGTGTACGGTCAAGTCGATCAAACAGTCGTGACTGGGGTCAAGGGCCGGATAAAGCGAACATAGTGTACTCGGCAAAATCAATTTTTTCCGCCCCTAAAATAATAATATTATTGCTGTTTTAAAAATGCCTCCTCCTAGTAAAGTTCAGTCATAGGCGTGTCCAGGCCACGGGACCGTTACACGGTGTCCGTCCACTATACCAGTACCCGTGAAGCCATTTCATGTTTCATCATCAAGCACCGATTTGTCCCCCATTCGTCGCTGTTCCATGCCCATCAAACCGCACATTCAAGAGCCGCACACTCTGTCCACGAACATAAAGTTCTCATAGGATTACCAGGGAGTAAATAATGGACAATATCTAGGAAATTATATGTGTATATGGGATCAGACCGAACCTAACCTAACCTGCACGGTCCGTAAAAATTCAAGAAGGAAAATAAAACGACACATGTTTATTGTTTTCGTTAAAGACGTAGCCGTCATTGGCAGACAGACAAAACGTTAATAATGGAAACAAGTTGCCATTTAAAAGTTCGACGTTCTTATATATCATATAGGTATATTATAGAGAGCAGAAAATCGGCTAACTGAACAACGTGGTCACATTATTTAACTAGTCATTAGATTTGGCTCGATTTTTTTCGTAATGCTACCAGAACGTTTTGGTTTAAATGTCATCAAAATCCATGTTAAAAACGACCCCGATTAAAATGTGATCGCCATTAATTTCGGTAACCACATTTAATATAATGTAGGTAAGCTATATACAATGACACTAAATATGTACATATTAATTTGTTTGGTTTAAACAACACTGGCAATAAAATAAAGCAAATATAATTCAAAACTTACATCATTGTTCAATATATTATGTTTTTCCTATAGAATGTTTTTTTTATTTCAAATATTATGTCTTCGTTCATGAAAATAGTCCAATGCGTAGATATAAATATATTTAAACAAAATTGGATTACTACTATTTTCCAATCAAACGTAAATGCGTATATAGTTACATCGTAATACTATGTGGACGTGTGGTATGTCTCCATGTTATATCTTATCGACTCAATCAAGTCCTATAATCCCATTTATGACATATTATTATGACTGTCAATATTGGTTTTTGAATCGTATAAAATATGTCAAACAAAATAGTAATATAAAATCTAGATGAGTATTTTAAAAGTAACTTCGAGCTGCTGGTAAGTAGACGAATAACAACCACCCATTTGACATTTCATTTGAACGACTGTTCGGTTATTATGAGATGTACAAAATAAATTCTGATATAACATAAACAAAAAAAAATAAAAACAAATTAAACATTAAATAAAAATATATATATTACTACTCTCGTGCATGCCACTATTAATGTTGCTAAAAAATAATAAATAAAAATATCACAATATTACAAACGTATAATATAATGTACCAAAGGTATTTTTTGTTTTTAATATTTCCAATTTCCTGGTAGAAGTTAAAAAAATGGACATCATGCGATGTTTGATGGGTTGACCCACGATTTTAAAATGGTTACGAAACATTGCAGCTATTGCATAACGGGCGTTATCCGATCGCGTCCAATTTCGACCTTTTATTCCTTTCCAGTGTTTGAATTGCGCCCCTAAGTCAGGTAAATTAAAAATATGAAGAGAGTTCGTAATTTGTATTGGGTCAACGTATTGAAATCGAACAATGCAAACGTATTGATAAACAATTAAAAAAATTAAATAAAATCCTCTTACAATTTAATATAATAGTATCGTAATATTATTTCACTTAAAACCTGTATGTTTATGATATTAAACTAAATAAAATTATTATATTTTAATACTAATTGTAATGTTGTAGATATATGTATTGAATTTAGTATTATACAGTGATGTGTGTTTTTTTTAATCGTTTTGTCTGTGTCTGTGTTCACATTTTTGGGTAGTAAAAATCCTTTGATTTTCTATTTCAGCACTTTTTCTGGTAGGAAAGTGAATTTAGTTACAAAAAATATCATAAAATATACTTGGTACCTAATATCAAAGGAAGACAGACGGTATTTGCTCAGAATCGGTTTTCGAATGCAATGATTTTATATAATTTACTTCAAATTTAACCAATCTGTCACAGCGACTCCTCTAGACACCTACTGTTAAGTGTTAATCAAAGCGACTTTCTCTGTTTTTTTTTTTTTTATTATTGTTATTTTATTTTAATCATTAAATATTAAACTTATCCACGTGACCTAGCTACATCATAATAAATAATGATACAAAAATATTGTTATGTGTTTAGCTTAATTAATTTTCCCAATCTCAAATTATTATTATTGTACACCACTTCATAATATTATTATAAATAGTGTAATTTAACGCTCAGCTACTTTGTAATAAGACGCAATAACAACATGATAAAGGAGCAACATTTTGATTACCTGACATTGGGGCGCAATCGACAGTCTCTGTGCATAACAAGTGCTACCAACGGTTTCCACATTGTATTACCATTCAGTTAACATTTTTATTATAGTAACACAAATTTATCTTTTCTTACTCTTTTGATACAAAATGATACCTATACGAAGTTACTCAATGATAACGCCAAACATTAATTACGATAATAATAAAAGAATTATTATAAAATTATATAAGTGTAAATTGTAACAACTAACCCCGCCCTCCACCCCTTCATCGGTGTAATTTATGAAGTAGCACTGTAAAATTTAGTATTCAATAATATATTTTGTGTAATCAAATGAAACATCTATGTTGAGTATTAAAAAAATAAAATACCATTACTATAATAGCCTTTCAGTATAATATTATGTCCAACGTCCGTACTTATATTCTTATAAATTTATAATAAACCTTTACGCGTGAGTCATAAAATACCTTCGATATGTATTAATTACGGCCTCCAACCGTTACTAATAAATAATTTATTAGGTACTATGTTGAAACGAAGAAAATAATAATACTTCTTATAACAATGGTCGGTTGTCCAATGAGGTTGTGAATGGGATGACTCCATATAATGCCATCGGGTCGTCGATGAAATACGTAGGTATTATATTATTTCACCCTTACCTTGGGTCAACACGATATAGTACTATTCAGTTATAAATTATAACGATATTTTGATAAAATCAACCGACCCGAAATCTTTAGTCATTCGCTGACTTGGTGTTAACCTATCGTCAACGTGTGTCATCAGTTTAAATTAGGTAAGAAATAAAAAAAACTGTGCTGTTACTTGGATCACAAAACAAATACAAATATTCTACCATAACAGAAAAACTGTTCCTGTTTCAAATATCAATATTGTGTGATGTGTACAATTAATAATATATACATTCAAATAATAATTGTGTGAGCGTACAAACACTTAGATATTATTAAATTATATGCATAAAGAAAATTAGAATTTAGTATAACGCATTAACACTCGTAGAATTAAAGATACTTAACAGTTAACAGTAAACTTTCATTTTCTGTTTAAGGAATAATAACTTTCGAGGAATCATCTATTACATTTTGAAAAATGTTAGCTGTGAAAATACAATTTTTTATGAATTTCTAACTGAAAATAATTTGCAAATTGTCGCAAATAACGCTAATTTTTTAAAAATTATAATATTAACAACTTATGAAAAATCTTGTATGATATATTTAAATATACTTTACAAGTATTTGATCGGTCGAAAGTTATATATCGACAAAACTGAAAACGTAATTGAAAAAAAATCAAAAACTTCTCATGACTCAAAAAAATTAAAATTAGTTATCATGTATGGACAAAAGACATTTAAATATTCGGTGAAAGGGTTACAATTATTAGTTCTTGAGTTGCTCCAAAAAAAAAAAAAAAAATTGATTTTATCGCAAAATGACTTTTTTTGTTCTTTCCAACGCATTTGAAAACTATTGAGAAATTACTTACTTACTTTTGATCCCCCAAAATACCAAACAGTTTCACTTTCCTACCAGAAAAGATGTTGCAGTAGAAAATCGGAATATTTTTGCTGCCCTAAAAAGGAGCTGACTGATAGAAAAAAAACACATCATTGTAAAATCAATACATTCTGTCGCTCCGCTCAGAATCTAAAACTTGACAAAAAGACAATAAAAAATATAATTTTCTTCCTTCGTATATTTTTATAACATCATTATAGGTACTGTATTGTATGGAATATTTACAGCTCCCAATTTCGTTACATTTAAATATTTCACCAACACGTTTCACGATAAATAGACAGAAAACAAAGTACAGAAGTACCATATTATAACATAATTATCTTTAAATAGAAATAAGTGGACAGAATTGTACAGTTTTTATTTTTTTATGTTTCTCTTCAATTCGCAAACAGGAAAAATAACATTCACAATTATTATTTACAATTGACTTCTGATAAAATACAATAAATTATTTAAAATGTAATGGGGTCCGTATGACCATATTGAATCTCTAATGTGGTCATGATCTATAACCACAATATTATTATTACTGACGGTAATGTATAAAACATAATTGATACGTCACGTGAATGATACTTGTAATTGTTTATTATCTATATAATATTATAATATAATGTCTACACTTTTATAATTGAATATGTAAATATAGTTATAATCACTCACCATCACCGTCCAAAGGACACGAGCGATCTTGTCTGTTCGAATGACCAACGCCCATCTTGACGAGCGTATTTGAATATATACTATGTATTTTGGGTAAACCTATAAAAAAAAAAGAATATCAAATTTTCATAATATAATAAAACGTAAAGCAGTTACTCCTTTGTCCAATGAAGTCAAAATTGAAAATATAAATATAGTATGTAAATATATGTAAAATATACATAAACGATACAATTATAATTTTTCAATAAGTGAATAATAAAACTTATTCAATTATCCGTTCTATCCGCATACGACCATTGGCGTAATTTTTTATGCATGTATAATGCAGTCAATAACTATTACCATTACCTGGTGAAAAAATAAAGTGTGTTTGTTCATTGTTTTATTCAAAAGTATTTTAAAGCTCGGCCTTTTCAAGTTTTTTCAAATAAATACCGTATGCCTAAACCGAAGTTCTCCGGAGCAAGTAGAATAATTAAAATATTACACGTATAGCTATTATATTATTATGTTAACAAATTTTATTAAAGATATAATAATTCATCTCAAAAAATGATTATACAATAAAACATTACTGTGATGAAAATTTTGTCTTTTTTTTGACTCTTTGACAGCTAAAAATCCTAAAATACATTTAGGTGGCGAAATCGGTCGAACGTGAATAACATTCACGCAATGATCTTTCCACAGACGTCACCGATGACAGATAGCATGTTGTGAGTCGAGCTATCATAAATATATTATAATAAATTATTAAAAAAATGTTGGCGATTTCAGTATATCATTTGTGTTTAATATAATTTAACTATTTTAGTTGAATATTAAAATTTATATACGTTTTACGAGATTGGAACATCATCATGAAATAAATAGTTTAGATATCATTAACATTTTTATAATTTTAAATTACCTTAATGAAATTAATAACATAAACGTGCAATGTTAAATAGTTAATTATAAATACCAGCATATTAATAACACAACACATGAGTGCCAGACCTGCATGCAATTTTAATATAAGTACCTATAATGTATACCTAATATTATATTATAATACTATGTAAATATGATATAATTATGTGATAGTGGAATATTTATTAGGGTGTCTCTTGAGAGTATACTCATTCTTATTACAACCAAATTAATTATAATATTGCATTTATTAGATAATTAGCTATTACTTGGTGACTTGCTCATGTTATGGGATCAGAAATCCATAAGCCCTTATAAAATTTTTGTTTTTTTACTATATTTTATTTTATTTTATCAATACGACAAAATATTGGTTTGTACTGATGAACAAAGAAGTGAAAGTGCATACAAGTAAGGCATGTATTAAGTGGTAGTTATAATAAATAAATTACAATCATATTATTTAGAAAAATTAATAATATTAATTATATATTAATACATTATGTAAATATCGGTGCATCGAATTTTATCCCTTAAGAAATTATATTAACTAATATATTTAAAAAAAATAAATAAGTCTCATGAAACTCAGTACAGCGTCAAACTATTATAATATATATGTGTATAAGACAATTGTATACAATAGTAGTCTCAAGTTTCACATTATTAGTTTCCCTAGTGTATCTACTTGGGCGCCTTTATATATAAGTTTCGAATACATTATTTACAGAGAGGAATGCATCAGAAATTATCTTCTTAAATAACCGAATCATCGTTGTTTCTTATTTAGTTCAGCATTTTTGGAAACAAATTAAAAAACCTACAAGTAGTGTCTCAAAGACATGTCATAATAACATTTTTTTTTCTTTAATAGTTTTTCAAAATAATTTTTAATCTCTGCCAACCTTTAAAACTTTTTATTGTTTTTTTTTTTTTTATTTCAAATACCTAAGTAATATATAATGTGTATCAATATTGACACATATATGCTAAGAGTAAATAAAAATACATGAGTGTATTTTAAGAAAGAAGTAACCCAATGGTGACACAATCAAGCAACTCTCGATCATTTTAAAGCTAAAATTGAAATTATCTGGAATAATAGATAATACTATTTTATCAAGTTATCAAGTTATTTGATCATTATTATTGTCTTTAATTTTATTTTACGATTCTAATTTAAAACCAATGTACATTTTTAAATATCAAGTCGTTTGGAATAAATATATATGATAAAATGTGATGAATATAAAAATACGAGAATACGATAGTAATACCTAATACAGATGTGAGACACGCATTTGTAAGACATAAAAAAAAATTCAAATTGTGTGATATAAAACAAGACACAATAGGAATTTAAACTATATATATATTATGTATTGTATAATGCTCTAAGAGCGTAAATTGGAATGCAAAATACCAATTTTTATACAAAAGACCAAGTTTCGTTAGACTTAACCCAACTGTGAAAACCGTAATTTGTTTTTAAAATAAAAAGTTGTAAAATATTAAAATGGAAGTTTAAAAAAATATTGTTTTTAAAAATTATACTTTATACCTAATCCGATTGTCAATAATTAATGTTACATTGTATTTACATTTATATAGACGCCATTTTGTACGTAACAACGACTTAAAGTATAATATAACATAATAGGTAATATACAGAAATAATAAAAATCAAACATTTAGGTATTTAGTATATTATCTATTATATATAAATTATAATCATATTCAAAACTGAACATAATATTTCATTATTTAAAACCTTATCGAATAAGCCATAAAATTGTAAATCTGTAATATTTTGTATGGTATAAAACTGTTTTTTACTCATGTATATACGATTTATCGCTTATCGTTTGCCAGAAATATTATAAAATTAAATATTATTATCATCATACGCATAATTTTTCACCAGCTTTCTGCAATGATTACGTAAAAATTTCAAAAAATTCATAAATCATGCATAGGTAGGGACATAACTTTGATGTATTTTTCGTCATACTATTTATATTATACACAACTATTATATCCAAAAATAATAAATCACAGATTAGCCATTTTACTATATTTTTACAAAACATAATACCGGAAAATAATATTTTGTTCTTAGAGCTATTAAATCGTATTTCCGCCGCAATACTATAAGATGAACCATTTTCCGAAAGCAGTTGCGACAAAATATTATAACCTCGCTCTTATGTTAAAATCTCTTTGACGGGGCCCAAAAATATCGCAACCAAATTTATGTTAAAACTTTCTCGTGGTTCCGTTAGAGTTTCGAATGTTTAATTGGAATTTGTTAGCATCTCAGATTAAAATCTGTGTGTAATCATTATAAATACGCAGTTGTATTTATAAATATTGTATTATGTACAGAGTTGATTTGATTTTGCGTTTTAATGAGTACGGGATAATACGTTATACTATAAATACAGATATTTTTCGTATTGATCAAGACGTATGGTTTAAATTTTGGCATCACCTTTACTCACCTTAGTATTGGATTGGTAATACAGGATATTATTACATTATTGCAACGTTACCACAACGTACTGGAAAACGACGCGATAAATCGAATTTGATTTTATATGACGTAGTTGGACATTATTATGACGTGCCCCTGTATTAAATAATATGTATTTTTCCTATTGTTTTAATAAAAAAAAAATTCTTATATATTTTCTATATATTACATAATTATTGTCATGTTCAACAAAACATGTTTTATCATTTACGTTAATGCCTATTTTTTTCGATGTGCCATAAGTCCTACGATAAAACGTATTACATCACTGTGAAATATATTGTATTATATAGGTAATATTATATCGAGTAGGTACGTATAGTATATTATAGTGTTTGCAGTGACCTAATCATCTTTCGTTTGTTACGTTCGAAACCAAAGTATTGTTTCAATAAAAAGTCTGTGCGTAATCCCAAGAACAAAACATTGTTAATACTTTAGTCACAATATTAAAGTAGGTACGTAATTTAAGCCCTTCTATCATGGTAAATATCGAAAATAGATTGAGACATCTGCGTGATAGTAAAAATATGGTATAATAATACACTATCGTAGTTTAATTTTATATTAAAATAGTTCACTCAGCGAAAAAACCGTGCTGATTTATATATGAATATTTATTAATTATTATTATTTTTTTTTTTATTGGCCTATACCAACTATAGCCATTAGCTATTTGTGGGGGAGTAAGGTTGGATCGAAACATGTGTGTGTGTATGTATGCGCAAGGATTTATCACTAAAAACACCCGTGTGCCACCCATCCGGGAACTAGTGACACAGGGCGGGGCTTGCACTCTGAACACGTTTCGTGACCGAATTCAACCACCACGCCACACCAAGCCACTTATTAATTGGTATTACCATCTTTAATTCTGTATTATAGTATTACGGATTTCTGGTAACTAATGTAAATTGTATTTATTTTAGTTCTTTACATAGATAGTATTATTATTATGTTTTTGGGCTGGGCACAACTTTATTTTTACTAACCGATTATTACGAGCCCGATTTTCGTAACGCTTTGTTTATAACCATAGAAACATAAATCATCAATAAAAACAAAAAAAATTCAATACAATTCTTAGCAAAATGTAGCATTATACAGGATATTTTTCAACTGCATGTAGTTATAGTCCACTATACCCAAAAATATATCAGCTGTGATTCCTCAATTTTCCTAGCAGAGGAAAGATATCTTGTAGCGTATCACTTATAATATTATACATATATACCAACGACATTTTTTTTTTATAATTTAACAAACTTTTGAATTCACTATAAATAGCTAGTCGGATAGCCCGATGATAGGGTGGTGTAATTAGGTACTGATTGTTGGTATTAATCTATCAAATAAAGCTTCAAAATATTAACGATTAAATTCTAGAAGATATTTTAAAAAATGTCTTAAAATATTATTTAAAGTCTTAATGATTAAATAATCGGTAAAAATATGAAGTCCACCAGGTTGTTATTTTTTAGATAACCAAAATTAAGAAGTTTATTTATTTTTAACTATTTATGATTTTAAGCTTATATTCACTAAATAAAATGGAATACATTTTACATCATAATATAAACAATTTTACTTTTTCTTCATTTTGATAAAAATAAATTAAAGGTGTATAACTTATATATTTGAAAATATAAATATAAAAACAATATTTCAGAAATCAATCATAGTTAAGGAACATAATATTGTTAAATATTACTAGGTTAATACACGTAATTGTACAGCGTTGTTATCACACTTTATAAAATAATAATTATAGATTAATTGTTATTAATCAATTAAATCTTGTCAATATTTATAGCTTTGTGATTTCTATTTACAATTTATACGTGCGATTAATTAAATATATAACCAAAGTAAGTGCGATTTTTAAAATAGTTCTTAATGAATAGATATTTTTATAGATAAAGTTGTTTAGAAACTATTGATTTTAACAATGTTTTTTTTTCGTACGATAAAATGATGAATCATTAATATTTTTTGTAAAGTAACCGAAAGCTTTTCATTTATTTTCAACGCTCTTTACTTCTAAGTGCAATGTAATGTACATTAAGGTCATAAATTGTTATAGCCACTGTTTTAAGACTGTCGTGGTACCGGTGCATTATTTAAAAAGCCATAACGTGTCACAAAAACTTCTACCACAATTCCACAACTATATTTATTTAAAAAAAATCATATCCTTGGTCAATTACGAGAAATTCAACAGTGATTTTTATTTTTTAGCGAATACAACAATAACACTAAAACATAATATTATAAACTATTATAACTGTTTCATAATTTAACAATGTAGTTATTTTCAATAAGACTGATAATTATTTATTTTTTACATATTACTACAACAATAATATTACTTACTAAACAGCTTTAATATTATATTATTAGCATTATCATTAATGTATATATATTATTTTAAAAAACTGGTGTAACAATTGGTGTAGTAGAAAGAACTGGTATATGATTAAGTTAATAACATAGGTACATAACTAATTATTGCATGACTAATTTATTATTATAGACATTTTGAAAATTCTTTTTTAACCCAGATATTATAATAATATTGCGATAATCGTAAATTAAATATTTAAAAAAAAAAAATTTAATTTTGGTCAAAACAAAAGTTATCTCATACTTGGTATTTACATTGACAAATGTAATTAACATTTTTCAGCTACCGGCTACCTCTATTATACCCTAACTTTATACTAATAATTAATAAATAAATAAATCATATTATAATTTTTTGTTGAAATATTAATGAAATATATAATCAGTGACCATTGTAAATTTGTTAACCTCTCGATTTTTTTAATCTATAGTTCAATAACACATTGCATTTAAAATTCAAGTGACAAAATTTATCGTCTTTCTAAATAATTGAGATAAAATAAAGTAACTTTCAAGTCGACTTTGAGTGTCATTAAAAAATGTCCATTGCAAATTATTCGAATACTTAAAGTTTAACGTTTTTAGAATTTATATAGTTTGTTGATTTCGATCTTCAACCTATAACACTCTATATTACAAGACGTGCCGACAACGCGTCACATACAAAAATGCAATCTATGGTAAATTGTAATATTTTCAATGGGAAAACCTAATAATATGACATTAAAACACGACTGTCTAAAGTTATAAATAATTGAACAATGTATACAAAATCAATGTTTAAAACAGTTTTATTTAAAATTGAATCACATATCCCCAGAGACTAAAAACAAGAAATACACTCAACGCTTCCCCATTACCGTAGTTATCTGCGTGGTGTATAATGAATTCAAAATGAACTCGTTTGTAAGTTCGTACCTTGGTCCCCATTAACAAAGATATAAAAATATTGCCTTGGGGAAAACCGAGTCAATAATGTAACATCAAAATATCTATCTTTTGAACTACACAATATGTAACGGATATAATTGTCTGGAAATGGAAATAATGAAACTACATAATATTATTTTTGTTGAACCATATTCTAGTTGAAAAAATATCAAACTAATCAGAAAATATATTATTTTACATAGATATAAAAATGGGAAGAGTTTTATAAAGCTAATCAGTTAATACATTATATTATTGGCTGTCATAAAAAGCAAATATTATGAGTAATCGTGGTACGAAAAGTTATAGAAGTACTATATAATTTAATTATTTGTATTTTAAAAATATTAAAATAGTACACTTTATAAAAATTAATCCGATTCTTACAACTTTTAGAAAGTTTACGTGATAAAGGTTTTATTAATTATGCTACGCTATCCATTTTCCACTCCTAACTGTCATCCACGACAGGGAAACACTAACACTGCACGGGTATTATATAATTTAAGTTATTAGAAGCTTAATCATTTTAACCCGACTCTATCAAATTATGTTTGAATATTTAGTTTGACATTTTAGAAAGGTTTCGTGTAATGCTAAATGATCAATGATTTTATCACTTCAGAGTATTATTACTGCCTATAGGATAATGTACCAAAAACACTGTTTCTTCAAAACAACTTATAATAAACGAAAAAACCGTAAAATATTCTGTAATTTGTGTATGTAAAAAAAAATTATTATTTATTAAACATTTGTCTGTACCTACTAAAGTAAAATAAAATAATTTTTCAAAAATTCAAAAAACCAAACCACGAAAAAAGTTAAAGTGAGATCAATTAGTGCGCAGACGTCAGCCTCTCAACATTATTAGGGAAAAATAAGAATTGAATCATTTTATAAAGTTTGATTGTATGTACACGGTTTGTATTCAAAAGTGGCAGTTTTTAAAATGTCACCGTCGTTTTTGAGAAAATAACTAAGACCGACGAGCTACTCTAATATTGCCTGGATACTGTTAAAAAATATTTCGTAGAATACTTTAACCCCGCCCCCCTCCCCCACCACCACTGGAGAAAAAAGAAAAAGTGTTCATTTTTAAACTGTAAAAGTTTGAACTAAAACTGAACATATTTTATTATTAATCCTAAACTCGATTCATTCTGAACCTGCCGGTTTTTTACCACAGTGTAATAAACATGGATTTTTAGCGTTATTTTGTTTAAATCAGTGAGCATTACCTACTGCTGCTAATAGCATATTATTCATACGGATAATAATTATTATGTAACTCACAATATTGTCAACATTAATGGATTTCGAAAATTATTATTCAATATAATCATTGAATAACCATATAGGTAGTACCTATACGTGGGTTGATATAATATATTTTGTTTCTAAGGGAATTCCATTAATTTATCATTTATTTATATATCAAACTATTTCAAACAAGTGAACCATAATAACAGCATAATGAACCCAAAGTTTTAATAATGGATTTTAATAATTTATTTATATTATTATTATCTTAATTTGTAATTTGTATGCATTAATATTAAATAACCGCATTCCAACCAAAAACTACTGCCAAATTCGCTTGTTGAACGCGTAATATTCACCATCCATTTTCCGTTCAAAAAATCATCGCCCTGAACGAAATTATATCTTATACTCGTAATCTCTTCCTAAGAAATATTTTTAGAATTTAATAGTAATGCATAAAAAGAAAATAATTCGTTGCATTCTTACAAAATACATTGATATTTGTTCCGTGGAAATTTCTGTAAAACATAGTAAGTAATGTATAATATTATTATTATTATGAAAAATACTTTCATTATTATTTTAATGTAGTTTTAAATTATTACTGAAATATACGCAATTAATGCACTTAGCAGCGTCACGCCACTCCTATTATATTATTATATGGATTTTAATTGGTTTTAGCACAAATAAAAGAATATCATTAGATTTTTTTTTTTACAGACTGACTTAATACAAACCAATACAGTAGTAACAGCGAACATCATTCGTAATGGTTATAATTAAAATTCAACAGTTTGTCGTAAATCGATTTCCCGAAATCGTTGTAAAGTGTCATTGCATTCCAGTGGTTATATTTGTAACATTTTACTTTTCCGAATCCGCGCAAAAGGATAAAATATATTTTAAAATAATATTGATTTGCATTTCGATACCTTTATAATGATATTATATTATTATGACTATTGAAAACCGAATTATTTATGTCATTGTGATGTATATTATGACTGTACAATTATAATCATGATTATAATATTATCCTCATGAAGAAAATTACAACAATCAATGAAATAATTTATTATTAAAATTTTAATTTTCAATTGTAGTACCTATACTGATTTTGATTGTTTTATACACATTTTTTTTTTTATAAGATATTTATTTATTGTTATTATATATTGTGGGTTTCTAAATATTAAATTATTTTCCTGGGTTTTCTACTACATTAGTTTGACACGAGTCAATCAATTCTTATACAATATTATTATGATATTTGAATAATTTTTTAATGTTATTGAATTTGTCAAGAAATAGATTAATATTGTGATAATTCACTCGATTTAAATTTCAATAATTGATGATACTGGTAATAATAATAATGTATAATTTTTACTTTACGGTAATTAGGACGATCATAAAATAAAAGTAAAGTTTGAAAAGTTAAATATAAATTTCGTAAAAATAATTTTTAATTTTCCATTAGCTTACTATTTTTTCTGAGTCTATTAATTGACTTTAATCTGAAGGTGCAAAATACAGCTTTCTAATAGTTTAGTAAAACTATTTATAATCCAGTTCCTTTCGTATCTACTAAATCTTATAGATTAAATATAATATTATACATACCTTGTACCTATATAAGGTTTATATTATAAAAGCGATAACTCTAAGCGTTTCCATCAAAATAATTTTAAGCCACAAGTTGGAAATCATATTTTATAACTAACATATATTGGCAAATATATATATATACAAAATATATATAAAAATTAAATTTTAATTCAAAAACTTTAGGTATATGATTTTGTCACTTTTTTGTATCTAATATAACGAATATACTTATTGTGAAAAATTAATTTTGTTGTTTCTATGATACACCTGATAACTTTCACCGATGGTTCCTATTTTAAATACTTTTAAATTCTTTTTGTCTACGGTTACATATGACGAACATACACTACTATTATAATAGTATAGAATCATTGAAAATTACGACAATGCACAGTGCATGACGTTAATTATGGGAATACGTACTTTGAACGCTATAAATACCAATCATAATAAATTATAATAATAATCATAATTGATAATAATTTCCAGCTACAATGTTAGTACAGTAAAGTATAGCTAAAATTTGTATATTATACAACTGAGTTTATTATTAATGAACTTTGTTAATTAATAAGCTTTTTAATTTTTAAGTTCAAATGTTAACAACATTTGCAAAATCATGAAAATTTGGAAATTATTTGTTGTTAAAAATGTATAACATTTTATAATACCTAGCTAAGGCTTATACGTTTTAAAATTTAATTCTAGGTAGTCATTTCGAGATAACATTTTAACGAAATTGGGCATTAAAAAAAAAAAAATAAACGATTTTATGTATTTCGTTTAATTTAAAAATATTATTTATAGGAACTTAAACATTTTTACAATCCATATATTATATATGAGCCAAATACCGCTCACTCACTTAGTCATTCATCACCACATTTCGAAAACTACAAAAAGACGATCTTGAAATTTGGAATAGTGGTTCCCCTAATAATATAGATGTGCAATAAGAAAGGATTTTCCACAGATATAAAGTATTTTATATTTATATTAATATATATAATTTTATATTTTATTCTATAAGTATTTTATATCTGTGGGATTTTCCAATATTGAGAATCATTTTTTTAATAAATAGAACGATCATTGAATTCAAATTAATTGATAACACATATAAATAATTGCAGGTGATTACAATTATTTTACGACGAAGAGCGCCTATACCTATGGAGCGACGATACCTACTATACCTACTGCAGTAGAGCAGCTTCTCAGGTTTTTTTTGGTTTTTTGAATAATTTGCATTTGTTTCGATTAGGTAATGAAACAAATACATCTTAATTTGCATTGCATTCAAATTCTAAAGTATCTGAATTAATACGGCAATATTGATATCGTTTATAACATTAAAATATTAAACATAATAACTAGGTATACCTAAAATTGTATAACACTATAACAAATTTGTGTTAGTTAGTATAATATTTGTTCACTTTTTATTGTTTGATGAACAAAGTAAGAGTATTATAATTAATATATCGTTGATCTTCAAATTTTACTTTATTCGTATCGTGCACCGTAACCTGTAACTTGTCATAACGTTTCTAATAAAATTAATAATATAATTAATTAATTAATGACGACGATCGGTCGATTTTTACAATAGGTACGTATAAGTTGTCCCGTGTAGACGTATTATACGTTACGTCGGTAAATCTTGCAAAATATTATATAGCACTATAATAACATAAAAAGGATGGCAAAAAAAAGGGAAAAACGATTCAGTACAATAACTTTTCCTTATTATATGCATTGAATTGCCCACCAGTTGCATTTATTTCCATTCTTGTATTTCATATTTTAAAAGGGGGAAAGTAGGAAACCGCTCTGCTGTACATAAAAATTAGATTTTACCTCGTCATTGAGTATGTCACTATTACACTGATCCTATACGGATGTGTTCAATTTGAACTCAATGATAAATCATTTCATACGAAAAAAACTCTAAGCGGCCGTGGTCTGTCAGTCTAATGCCAATATTACTAAGTATATTATAATATTATCATATTATCATATTATACTTATATTGCTATCATCATTATTAAAGGAATTTATTTTACTATATTTTTATAAGTAATTTGGTATAAACTATAAAAAGGTAATCGAAATGGCTTGAAATTAAAGTTGTTTGTTCAAGAGAAGAATTTTTTTATCAATACTTATGGAAACAAAATTATTAAACAAACACTCCCACCTCAAAAAAAGTTGAACATTTTTTTAAATGTTTTCATGAATATAAAATAGTAATATAAACATTTGGTGAAAAACTCAAGTAATTACGATCAGTTTTTGATTTACTAACAGCAAAATAAGTATAGGTACCTAAACCAATTTTGTCGAAAACTGGATTTGCAAAAAAAAAATTTGTTTCACCCAATTATTATGAAAATAATTGGACATTTTTTACTCTCTTCAAAGTACCAACTAGATTAATTTTCCTACAAAAAAATATTTTGGAGTTGAAAATCTAAGCAAAACTGTCACAAAAGGTTATGACATTGTATACAATAATTTTTTTTACACACATCATTGTAAAATCAATACATATTCATCACTCACTTCTGCTCTGAATTTAAAATTATACACGTTTTGATGATTTTTTCATGATATTCTACATTATGAATCGTAAATAACAGTATGTATATATTTTGTACTTTGAAATGTATATCAATACATTTTAAAATAAGATAATATTCTAAATTTAAGAAAAAAAAGTTTATGCAGATATAAAACTAAGGAATAATATTTACAATAACATCAACGCATAGATAAATTATTCATATTTATAATTAATATTATTATATTATTATATGTTATAAAGACAAACAAAAAACCCAATGACATTCATAAATAAATAATCTTAATCAAAATGATGTGAAAAGTGAATTGCCAACTAAGCAAGTTAACTGATAACTAAAATCTCGAGGGAACAAGAATCTAATGACTAATAATTTTGTTCATTATATTTTAGATCATAGACAATTTTAAAAAAATTTACAAATTCATACCAGTACCTAAATATTATCTTTTGACTGGATATCAATTTTCTACTGAATAAAAATATGTTAATATAATAAATGATTTGTATGCAAATTATATTATGTATCATATTTTGGACTAGCATTCAGCCATATTCAATAAAAATTAATTTGTAACTAAACAGGAAACGATTTTAAATTTATTCGTGGTTAAAATTATATAGATATTTATTTATTTTGAATACCTGTACATATAATATAGGACGTGTATAAAAGAGTGTGTTCAATTAAAATATCAACGAAACGTAACGGTATTACGTTGAAATATAGATAGTAGCTAACAGGCAGAGTTGGAGTTATAGCTTCGACAATTTATCGTAATATGGTAAACATAATAATATACGAAATGGAAGAGGATGTGATTTGAACTCTAATGAAAAGATTACAAGCTTCTTGATATTATATAAAACCAGTAAGATGATTTGGAATCCGCAATTGATTTACAGATCACAAATCAGACGCTTACATGCAGCCTCTAATTAATTTATCTAGGAAACAAGACGTATATAAGCTACTTCCAAAATGTTATCTGTTTTATTAATCTGGTTGAAATGATCAGAAACATCCCGTCAACTGTACTAACGTAAATTACTAAGTTAGTACTATTATATCTGGGGATGATCAATTTACAAGATAAAACCAACAAAACTTGAGGATTACGTAAGGACTATTTAAGTTTCAAAACAATGCGAAGTGAAGTAGCGATGTTCACAACTACTCAATATATTTAGATTATCTGCGAGAAATCCATGGAGCGCTTCAAAAAATCAATTATAACTATTTTAATTAGCTACAGTAAAAGTATTCACTGGAGCGTGGGCATGTGAAAAATATTGGACATTTACGTTTAGAATAATTTTTACATCCCGAATAACTGTATGGAAAATATCGAAATCGAAAGATAGAGCACAACATTTACATTAATTGTCAAACATTTATGCATATTACAAACCATCACTCACAGTTGATTTAACTAAACGTGGTTATTAACTTATTAAAACATTAATACTTAGTATTTTTTAACGTTTAAAGTTGACTAGATAGTTAATTTTCCGATTAGCTTAATGACTTAACAAGGTAAAAGTATCCATTTTAATAACTTAGGATTTTTCAGTTGATCTGAAAAATAATTCGTTAAATTAAAACCATGTCGATAATATGTACTGGTACTTAATAATAATTTTGTTTAATCACGCTGAATAGTTCAAATAGAAATAAACAAATAAATATACTTTGAAATTGTATTAGTTAAATACAAATTCTAAGTAAGTTGTCTAAGATAATATTAACACAATACTCAAACGGATAACAAACGCGGAAAGAATTACAGAATTATAATATAGGTACTACCAATTAATATTACATAAAAATGGGGGGAAATTTTGGACGATTTTAATTTGTATTGACGAATTTCTAAAAATCTTAATTTTGGTATTACAATTATTTAGATTCCGTTAGGTACACCATTATAAAAGCATTTTTTTTCTACCATGTAACAATAATGGAAGGCGTAATACAGAGAAGGTGGTGGAACCATTGTGGTAACGAGTCATTTCAATAGTAGTATTCGCTCAGTTTTGGTAAACACGATTAGTGATTTTAACTGTTTTATAGAAACAAAGCGTACCTATTACTAATAATAATAAAATTACTATAAAAGTTTAATCCATCAGTTGATGCCGTCAATACATTTAGATATTTTAATTATTATTATGAAGCACGAGTATATAGTTAGTTGATGTCTACCTATATGCAACAAAATGTTTCAGCCTAATTGAACGATGCGCAAAAGTCGTGTACACGGAAGTCAATGCATTATATTATTTCCGAGAATGATCAAGAGCTACACACATATAAAACGGATGTATGTTCAAATATAAGCGTATAAATACCGCAATTCGCCGTTAGGTTGACATGAGTAAGTTAGTAATGTTGGTTATTTCGTTTAAGCCGCACGACAAGTTTTAAACGTTAAATTTCGCCGACATATGTAGAAACTAGCTGCTGAGCACACAATGAGGTGAATCATTAATTAATTAATTATTTTATTAAATTAATGCAGTCACTGCAAAAACGTCGGGCTAATCGAATAAAGTACAAAATTGTATTACTACGTGAGATACGCGCCTGTACAAACCGCATATAATATTCGTGATGCAGTTTTATCTCACAATATATTTTCTAACACGTGCCTATAAATCGTGATCACTACACCGTGGCTTATCCTAAATACGTTGTACCTACACCGTAAGGGTGTATCACTTGCCGATGTCGATTTTTTTTTTTGTTTTCTTTCTACAGAAAACAATTAATTGTCAATGACATCTCATCAAATTACCTGTTCTCAGAGTAACGCGGCGTGTACACGACGAGTGCAGTATAGTAATATTGTCCCGCGCACACGTGTGCCTTTAACAATAATATGGAGGTAAAAAAAAATTTCCGATAAAATTCGAACGAAAATCGTCCACGTCGCAATGGTGGCAAATTAAAACGTCGACCCCGTGGTCAATAACAATTATTATAGTACGGTCGGGCGTAAAGTGTAACGGTCTCGAGTACAAATAAAATATTAGAAAATATAATAAGAAGCACTCAGACTATTGTAGGGCCGGCGACGGCATGGCGAAACGCGAGAGGTTCGCAACCGACCACCGAAAGCACACTACTGAAATGTGTGTGTACGTCAAACACGACCCATACGCTTACGACTACCCTCTTCAACCCCCATAACGCCGCCATCCCACCGCCAACCCGTGACGCCACCATCCCTCCGACAACCCTCTACCCCCGACACTACACTCGGCCGTCTTGTGGCGTCCGGTGACAAGGGGATGGAGTTGGGACGGACGACGACGGCGACGACATTTTACAGTGTAGCCAGTTTGGTCCATCGTCAAAATCTTATAATGCCACATTTTTATCGTACGACTGTGTTGAGTACCTATACCTATATATAGATACGCACACAAACCGTAATAATATTATTGGTGTTAAGACTTTTTTCGGCCGATGACCACATTAAGTATATCTATTAGATGACGAAACACTGGACGTTTCACGTACGAAGCCTGCTCCCCGACCACCGCAGATTTTAGTAAATTCATATACGTTTCAATTGCAGGGTATATAATTGCGCGGACAAGACGTTTCGTCTTCACACTAAACCAATTTCTAAATTTAAAGTATACTAAAAACAACTGTATAAAATTAAAGTACGTGTGTATTACAATAGCATTAGGATAAAAAAAAACGACAAAAAGCAATTCAAAATCTGCTTTGAACGCATACGCAGCCGTTGTTGACCTACTAACAACTACTCGTACATTTTTTAACATTTTAGAATAATAAACAAATCACAACCTTTAATAATAAATTGCTTTCATTATTTCATTTTTAAATAAACTTACGAGTATAAATTCTACATATTTTCATCTCCGGAACAAAACTGTCGTGTTAATGTTGTCAACGCTGCATTTTATGTTAATTGCAATAATATTTTCCACCTTTTAATTGTTATTATTTTATGTGTCACCTGGTAAAATACATACCGAGGAATATAATTATTAAAGTTTATTATTATATAACATTTTAATTTATACATTTTTTTCTGTAAAATTAAATTCTGATAAAATCTGCAGGTATAATAATATTGTTCATATACTGTTCGCTGTTCACGACGGTATTATAACGATTACAAAATTAATTTTTATATTACTAAATTTTAATTACACACACATATTATGCACACGTCACTTGTGTATTATAAGTGTGTATACGTGGACAACGAAATTGTCTGAATTTTCGTGGGGAAATAAAATAACTGTGAACACACAAAATATGTGAAGGAGTTGTTAGCCCGAGGGTTCGCGAGGGTGAATGGATGCGTGCGAGGATACGGTTGACATATTTTGTTTTAAGCTTTTCAACGACCGTTGGATACGGGCGTATGTTATAATGTATAAACTTTTCATAATTCAGATGACCGCTTTGCAAAAAAAAATGTTCTACGTTATTCGAAAATGTTGTCAAAATCGATTTTACGACCACTGTGTCGCACAAATGTTTTGTTTAAAATTAAATTATCAATAATTTTTAGATACAACAATACACAATTCCACTGTAAATATGTCCAAATCGATGATTTTAATAATTGAATATTATATTACGCGAATTCATCATGATTGAGCAATAGAGGATATTTTAGTATTTTGTTTACATAAATAAAATTTAAATCAATAATTATTAACCATTCACCACAAGTAACTTACAACTGTAATAATTCTAAACTAACTATAAAATATACATAAAACATTATACATTTAGTAATATTATAATAATAGGTACCTAATATGAAAAATATAAATTTTCTTAATGGATAACAAAAACTACGTATACTCTGGCCAGTGAGAGAACGCGCCGATTCTGCGCATCCCCCTGTGTCTCTTTCCTATCGAAACCCGTTCCCTTATGGCAGGGTTTTGCGTGGGGGAACTGGTTTTGGTCGGTGCACGTTGCGTTCTCTCGCTGGACAGACGGTTGGTACTTGCTTAAATTATATATTATTATTTTATAATGTTATACTATATTATTTCACTAAATATTTGACGGGCAGTTTATAATCAAAAGTTATTGATTCAATGTTTATTTCAAAGTACGTTTTGACATATTATGCATTAAATCATTTAAATTTAACGTATATTTCTGGTAAACAATGTTAACCTAATATTAGTAAGTTGGTAAAATGTTAAACACTGATAATAATTAATTAATTTAACAACTAATAGAATATACATTTAATGGGTAGTTAAAAAATGTTAATGAAAAATGTATGTACAATATTATAATATTATACTAATGACTTAATACATAATACAATTAATATAAATACATGTCTACATATCATAAAATATAACGATTGTATTGTAAAATCGAAATACAAATTTACATTTTTTATGATAAAGCTTATTATAATAACTCGTATTTTATTTATTTCTTAAATTCTAATATTATTTATACGTGAATAGAATAATATATAATCTAAAAATAACATCGCACACAAGATACTACATATTATCAATTAATACTAATAAAATACAATATCAAAACTGTTTTAACTTACGTTGCAATTAGAAAACAAAACTGTCATTTGGAGTGGAATTTCAGTCAGTCTAACGCAAAGACATCAAAATATAATAATATGTTGACACATAGTACTTCTGTATTTAATAAGTTATAATAATAGAATATGCTACACATGTTCAATACAAGTGGTAAAGACTTAAATTAATTACCTTGTTCAAGTATTGACCAGGGCTGATACAAAAATATAATGTTCTTGAGTGGTCAAAGTTGGTAAAATAATAAAAAATATATACCTATACCAATAACTGGTAGAACTAGGGCTGTTCGATTATTTCGATTAATCGCTTATTACGATGATTATTTTTTCCATCGATTATTTTATAAAATGCGAATTAATAAAAAGTTATTTAGCTCTTGTAAATTAAACTTATACCAATTATTTCAATTAAAAGTATATTAATACATATTTTACTAAACTTTAGACGACCATAGTTAATAAACTAGCGAACCAAAATTGATGATTTGACAATCAAAAATTTCAGAATAAAAAGCTCTACCGGTATTCATCAAAAAATATAGTAGTTACCATTTGAAAAAATAAAGTTGATTTTGGTATTGCGTGTTAAAACATTTTGAAATTGTTATAAAAAAAATTGCCTGCTAAAAATAAAGAAACGCGTCATTTTTCGTTTTAACGAAATTCTATGTCATCAATCCATAATCGTTAAAATACCCCGCGTAGAATGACATAAGATACACCCTGAATAAACGGCATTATAAAGTATTTGAAAACTGTTTTAGATACTTTCTTGGATAAATTTGTACCTGAAAATCAAATATTTATATTAAAATACGTTATTAATTATTTTAGTCTTTGTTTCAATAAATTATCAATATTATTGTTTTTTTTTTCTAGTCATAAGTAAAATAGGTATCAATATTATTATGTTGTGATTTTATATTTTATATCGTCTCATAAAATAAACGTGAAAGGGAAACACTATATTGTTTTCGTAGAAGCCTATATTATGGTATACTGTGAAGTGAATAATTGAAAACTACAAATTAATGGCTGGCTAACGGGTTAAGGGTTTTGTGTGCATGACATAATATTATATTTGTGCATTATATGAGGTAATAAACAAATTATATATATATATATATTATTATAAAAAAGAAATATAAAAATTAATTAATGAAAATAATATGAACAAAGCGACAGACGGAATTCTACGAACTTATACAAGTAAGTATAGTTTACGATTTTTTCCGAACATGTATACACAGTGCCGCAACAACCGGAGGTGCTAGGGGTGCAATGAACCCCTGGGCCCCCGTTAAACCATAACAATGGGCCCCGGGGCCAGTAGCTGAACTATTTGGAACTTTTTCTCTTTAAGGTGTTTTACAAAGTGGTATCTTGCTATCTTATTATTTTATCAAAAAATAGAAACTAATTAATACATTAGAATCATAATTATTATTAAAATATAAAACAAAGTCCTAACTATATTTATAACAAAATAATAAAAATAATAATTTCGAATGGCAGGGGGCTGAATTATACCGCCAATATTATATTCTCGAATTTTTGAATTTTGCTAAGTTGTGACGGCTGATGATTTATTGCATTTAAATTAGGACAAAAAATAAAATAAATGGTTTTAAGGGCCGCATACCACTTTGCTCCTCAGTCTTCACTTATCTGTATACAATCCCTACAATGTACAATGTCTTCAATGCTCTTCACCTAACTGTAAGCAGTATTTTTTAATTTATTTTTTTTTATTAAATTTTTTTTTCAATTACATACATAACATTTAAATACATACAATTGAATAAAAATTATCTACCTTCCGTAAGCATAGCTTGTGTTGAAGGTAGAGAGTTCACTTTTTTTATAGTATATGTAAATTTACAATTTAATTATAGGTGATTATATACTAATTATGTTATATTTAAGTATTTTAAAACTTGTTTCAAACATTAATAAACTGTTTTATTAATGTTTCTTGTCTGCTCAGACAGAATATTCAGTTAAATGAAACATAGTTTTAACATAATTTTAACATCAATTTGATGTTTGATGAAACAGAATTTTAACATAAAATTGACGTTTACTATTTTGTTATATTTATATAAATATAACATTATTAGCAAGTCAATTTTCGCGGACATTTGCAGTTCATATTATGTAAAATTTACGTAATTTATACAATAATTTTTAACGTTTTAAGTAAACTTCAAACGTTTATAAAACATAAATATTACAACTTTTTGCACAGTGGGCGTACTATACGTTTAAATCGAGCAATTTTAACCTTCCGGTAGAAATTTTGTATACGTGATATAACACCATTATAAAACCAATAGCTTCCTCGCTCCATTCAGAATCTAATAATTGTAATATTATATAGGTAGGTACATAATTACGTTGAATCCTGATAATAGTTTTTATTAATAAAGGCAAGCCCATACAAAGTTTTTTTTTTTTTTTTTCAAAATGAGTGTTATTTAATCAAATTAAACTGTTCCACAAGCAAAAATTACATTCCAATGTCATAAAAGTGGTAAATTTTAGATAAATTGTTCTATTATTAAATTTTTAAATATTTTGAACACATTTCACTTACATTTTTAGGCAGAAATGGTTTTGAAAATCAATGAACATACAAGGGGATATATTAACAGCATCACACAAATTCCATGTACCTATTAGGATATCAGGGTGATTCACATTACGCATTAGGTAGTTATCGTCAAACAGAAGCTGCATATACAACAGCGTTGACATATAAAAAAACCTGGATTTCAGCAAATCCTCCACAAACTCCACGCGACGACGCAAACCATCCTATGCCTGTTCTAGTTTAGTATATATAATTATAAATTATTTTATTATAACTATAAACAAGTTTGATGTTTTGTAGATATTTAATTTATGATTTGGTAATACAAATTTGTGTTATCTTTATTGTTACATTAATTAATAAAAACAAAAAACGTAATCTCCTATCGGCCATCGTGCATAAACTTAATATCTTATGTTGAAAACCTAAAATTCTCCCACGTATCTTTAAAAATTTAAAAAATCTAGTGGGTAAGGCGTATGACAATTTTTTTAATTTAAAACGTTACATAATATTATCTTTATTAAATATTAAATGTGGTAATAGTATACAGCCAAGCATGGTTAGAATATATGTGTTTACAATGAAAGTTTTAGTAGCGTGATATATAAACAAGATGAATAGCAATTTTAATTTTAATTTATATAACAGTACTTATATAATATATTTGTATTCATTTTACATTAGGGGGATACACAATAACATTGAAGATTTGACTACAGAATAGTTAATAAGTGGATACAAAAACATATTTCTAACAATTATTTACAATACAATATATTATTCATTAAACATTTGGTATACATAATAATAGTGTTGTGATTAATGTGTGGGTACAAAAATATGATATGATTTATGATTTACAAAATATGATTTATGATTTACAAAATATGGTTTATGATTTACAATATATAGTACAATAATAATATAAATACAATAACATACACACGATACATACAACAATATAAATGCAAACTATGATATGCAGGACTCATGACGTAATAGACGCACCGGTATTTGCGGCTAATCTGTGTCGGGCTGTTGGCGGCCAGACGACAGCTGTTCACTTGTCTCTGACGTGTGAAACGTCTTGGCCATCTGCGAAAACGTACATCTCCTCAGACACGTCAGACGCGTAGGTACCGCAACAAAACATACGGCCGACAAATCGCTTTGTCCGGCGCCATAGCGTGCGGCGACGTACCTTTGATTGCGGCTTGCGATCCGCTGTCCCAACTTCCGGTTCCGATGGCCACGAAACGTTCCTGGCGGAACACCACCGCCTCCTGACCGGATAGTCGTCACGTCTTACTGGCACCGTTAGTCGCCAATTCACCTCTGGCGTTGACGGCGTCTGCTGCACGACCGCGGTCGGATCGACAACCACGTTGTCCGCCGACAGCACCAGCGGACGGTTAAATGTGGCGTCGACGATGGCCATTGCGGACCGGAATGCCGGACCCGCATAGTTTGGCAGCTGGATTTTTCGGTAAACCGGTACTGCATTCGGCTTTCCGAACAGGTCCACTCCCAGTATATCGGCGTCCGACCTGTAGCGCCATTGCGTCCGCTGATCCGCTACGGGCACGATGTCCTCTGCATCCTGGGCGTTAGTCTGACGTGGCCGTGCCGAGATATCCGGCGCGGGATCGTGTTCGCGGCTGGGCCGCTCTGTACCGGCAACGTTCCGGTCCACGTCCCGTTCTCGCGGAAAATAGAATTTTGCGGCCCTCAGCTCCGCAAAAACGCGCATCATCTCTATCCTCTCAGCGGAAAGTGACTGGTTTTCACCCACGTTCATGATAACAAACGGTACGATTCAATATAATCAATACGGTATCAAATAAACCACGGCAGCTTTTTTCGAATGGCTGCAGAAAATCAAAAATTACAGGTTGTGTATTTTGTTCAAACCTAAAGCAACGGGATTTCTGTTGATTTGTAATAGGCCAGTATAAATATTACTCTTGTAATATGCAATTGTTTAAAATATAAAAAGATATATTTAAAAAAAATGTGCATATTCAACAACAGCTATTAAATGGTTTTAACTTGTGAACTAAAGCGAATTATCTCAGGACTCAAAGATACCCACAGAAATAATATGTATAATAATATAAAACGTAACCGATTAATATGGAGGCATACGCGGGCTACCCTATGTAGGCCAATTATAATATAAGTGAATGGTTATCTATCTACGATATTACGGACTGGAAACGATATAGTCGGAGGAGGTCGGGGGACGGCCACCGAAAGGTTCTACCATAGATGAGAATACTGGGTACCTAATGTTTTCAGCACTACCGGTGGTTTTATTTGGCTTCAAATGTTGTATCTTAGTCCGTCGGCATACATAAGTGATTATGTATATGGTATGATGGTATGATATGTAGATGGTTAAGTATAATTTTAAATATATTTTTATGTTTTTTAATTTAAATTAAAACAGTAATGTGTTACAACTTCAAGATAAATTAAATACTTCTAATTAACCTAATTACAGTGTTTAAAACTTCCTATACTTTCAATATACCTAAATCAAATCAATCATTAAAAAAATATTAGGTTTGGCCATAAATAATAATTATAATAATACTATAATGCTTATAAGGATACGAATAGCAACAAATCTTTTTTTTTAATTCTGATAATACGCAAAACCAGTACAATATTATCATTTTACGTCTTTAAGAAATTTAATGGTTGTTTTAGACTGTTAAAAATATTTTTACTTAATTTTACTGAACAAATGATTTGCGTTATACCTATACGAATGTTTAAAACGAAAAAGCAGGTAAGTTGATGTCACTCTGCTGTACAGCAGATTACAAGTATGGGTCATTGTATAATGGTTGTATTAGACTTGAATTCAATGATATAATATCATTGTATAAGAAAAACGATTCTGAGCGAAAACGGTTTGTCAGTATGGATATTTTATATTTTGTTATTATTTATTTTATCATGTAAGTTGAATTAATATTAAAATATTATAATTTTTTATTCGTTTCTATGGTGATAAACAAAGCGTTAGAAATTAAAAACCCATTTTTAGCGATTTTTCGTAATTTTCCGGTGGTTTTTTCCGTGGCATTAAATAGCTATTGAGAAAATCGAAAAATGACGTCTTCAAAGTACCATCTTGATCCAATTTCCTAAAAGATAAGGTACTATATGTTAAAATCGAAACACTCCTTCTGGAAGAAATTTTGTATACCGGATATAAAAATAAAAAATTAATAAATAAACACCATTGTAAAAACAATAGCTTCCTTGCTCCGCTCAGAATCTAAAAAAATGTAATAAATAAAACCATAACTGGCTTTAGTCTTAGCTACAACCAAATTAGCAATTTGAATTATACTCAAACCATGTCAATGTAGTTTACAAATATAAATAAATAAATTAAAAATTAAAAATTAAAAAAAAATAATTATGTAATTTACTTTTTTCAAATGAAAGTCAGATGTAGGTATATTAAATCAAAAAAGTCTGTATGTTCATATTAATTTAAACATTACATTTTAACGATACAATAGTTATAAATGTACAATGAAGTTACCCGAGAGAGTTTACAGGTCTTTAAAATCGGTAGAGTTTACCAGTAGCTAGAATATTCGTAAGGGGGCTGTTTAATTATAAAAATTTTAAACATTGTACATAATACTTATAAACTATAACCCATCATAATCATATTTATATGTCTACGATAATGATAACGGTAAAATTAATAAATGCGTTATCAGGACACGAGAAAAACATCCAAGCCGTTATGTTCTGTGGTCATAAATACAACGTTCATATTCGTTACCGTACGATACGCAGTAAGCCTAATTAATGGCCTATCACTTTTTTAATATCGATCGATATAATCGTTTTATTTGAACTTAATCGTCTTAATAAATAGCCGATTTTGGAAACGTATGCAATGATTATACATAAATGATTTTATTAGTTGAAATATAACAATCAATAGGACGCCACTCCCGCATGTGTCGTCACGTCTTACAAACGTACAACATGACCAATACAAAATTCTACTTTCACAATAATACATTTCAGGCTTTTTTTATATATTTTTTTAAGGCGAGTTATGTGTGTCTTGAGATTTAGGTACAAACAATTTACAATTTTGAAATACTTATTACTCGCTCTAAAATTAAAATATAATAAACAGCCTATGAGATGCCCTAGAACCTAGATAATAATCTTATCTTTGAATTGTATAGGCGGTCATTTCACTATAATTTTAGAAATTACATAGTAAAATTTGTTATCGTGAACATACAATTTGCTATGTTGTATACGGTTGTAAGACGGAAACAACACATTTGACATCCTCTTAATATACCTTCATACTATAGTATATGATACTTAAATTGTATTAAGTGTTTAAAATGAATAAAAAATATGTATAGCCATAATACATTTAGTAAAACATGGCAGAGTGGCATACAATTTCATTGTACCTACCTAATTGTAAAACTAATACAAAGGTGCACAAACAATCACTGAACGTCGCTTAACATCTAATAAATCAATGTTGAGGCAATGGTCCATAAACATGATTTAATGGCCCATGATTCATTTATTAATTTGTATTGAAACATTAGGTTAGTAATTTTTTCATAAAACTTAGCATTAATATTTCTGGTGGTATTTCAAATCCGTTTTGGACAATAAAAACCTTTCTGCCGTCGGCTGCGGTGTTTACGTTTTTTTTTCTACAGATCTAATGTTTAAAACTAATATTTTGCTAATTCTCTGGGAAGTCGATTCTCTGAAAAATAGTAGTTCCGTGTATCACACCAGATAGCCTATGGAAGTTAGTGTGACCAAACATGGACTATTTTTATGGGACATCATATGCAGTAACTCTCCGTGTCTAGACATTAAGCTTCATATAAGAGTGTCCAAGACATTTATAGAATTTTATAGAATAAAATATATGCAAATGTATACAAATCTGCACTGTAGTTATTAGTATATCATGCTAAATAATTGAGTTTGGTGTATACCCAAAGGCTAAAGGCTAATACAACTTTGTTAAAATTATGTTTTATTCTCATGATAAATATTGCATTCAGAAGAATCCATTTTACTATCATTATTAAAATTATAGTTAATTATCCTGTTATAATACTTAAATGTGAGAATATTATCTAGACCCTCAAGGCTTTTTTGAGTGAATATTTTAATTTTGAAGCAAGTTATTAACGTTACAAATTTCACAAGATACTTACAATTATAAAATGGTCATAAATCATAAGTGGTTTTAAAATTATTTTGTTTCAGGTGCATTGCATTAAAATTTGAAAAAAAATAAGATTGCAAAATGAAAATAATAGATGGCTGGTACGTGCTCTTACTAATAGAAAAAATGGGTATGTTTATAACTTGTTATGTTTATAACCAGATTGTTTATTTCCTCCAATTTTATGGGCAAAAGAATCATCTCAATACCCTAGGTAAATTTTTTCAAGAAATATTGAACATTTCAGAAAATATATTATGTTTAATTTTAATTTTTATAGGACTACTAATGCCACAGAAAGTTTTCATAGAACTTTTAACAGACAGTTTATTGCGCGCATCAACCTATAAACGCGGTGATACAAACTTTACTCGAAACTCAGGCAGAAACGTCTTTAAAACTCAATACCATTCAACAGGGTACTGTTCAAAAGACATCAAAAGCAGAACAAGAAAAAATTTTAAAAAGAATACTATCACAATATTATAGTAGCTACTGTCAAAAAAAAACTTCGGAAGGATTAATTAAATACTTAACGTATCTGGGAAATCTATATCGGGGAATAAAATGTAACTTATTTTTAAATTTTTGCATCATTGTATTATTGGTAGGTATGTATATTGACATGAAACTTATAACTTTTAATTATTTTATTCAATTTTTATTTTATTTTGACTTGAAGATAGTTTGGCAACGTTGCACTTAATTTCGTAAACTGTTTTTTGGGGTCACCGGTTATTTCATTATTCCATTTCGGGTGTTCTCAATCGTACGCCAAAAAAGGTCAAACGTTCTCAATCGTATTGTAGCCTTTTTAAATTTATAAATTACTAATATAATATTTTTTTTTTAAATTTTTTTAGTAATTTTTTAATAATTTTTTTTAAAATAATGAAATAAAAAGAAATTATGCATTAACGTTTTTTGATATATTTTTATAGGTTATGTGAGTTGTGAGTTATAAGTTATGAATTAGGGGAACCTTGTTTTAAATTTTCAAATCTGTTTGCACATACGGGTAAAAGTGTAAAACACAATACGTGTAACATAAGCTGTTCACACTTATGACACAAGTATAAATGTATGATACATTGGGGTCAAGAATATGATTCACATATTTATGAGCTAAAAATATGGACTCTAAATAGCCTAATTAAATTTCTTTTATTGAAGCTCATAATGTATTAAAGTGTCGTAGACAATAGTTCTATATATTTAGAACTCATAACAGTGGCGGATCCAGGGCTTAATTTTGGGAGGGGCATGGGGGGAGGGCAAAAGTACAAAAAGTTGCAAAATTGGATACAAGATTGGCTAAACACAGTATAAAACAAAGGAAAACTACAGTGTTGGGGGGGGGGCAAATGCTCCTTTGCCCCCCCTGGATCCGCCACTGACTCATAATATAATGTACCATGCATTCATATAAATTATATTTTAGAAATATTCTATGAAGCTTATACAGGTTTAAGTGTAATATAGCCGAGGGGAATCATTACTATAATACCCGTTATACAAAAAATATCAATATTTGTGTACCTACCAACATTAACATAAACAGCTTGGTCTTACTATAGCTCTATATCTGCTGATATCCAAATTTAGGGCAACTAAATATCAATATTTATAATTTTAACAATGTATATTTATTTGCCATTTTTATAAAAAGCTAGATTTTTCAAAAATATACTTATGACGTGTCGGACTTAGAAATGGATTACTCCGACTATAACGTTCAAAACACTAACAGTGTGCCTGGGTCGTACATAGGAATGGACCCGGCTTATTGCTTATGCATACCTCCTTTATCGGACCAAAGTCCCGGGAATCACCACGAAAGTATGGAAATATCCGTTTTGGATATAAAAAACGACAAGTGTTAAAAAAATTGCGAAATTAGCAGCAAATACAATAATAGGTTGTCTGCTAACAGTGAATCGATGTTAGTTAGCGAAGACTGTGTTTCATTGAAGATGCTGAAGTCATCGCCAAAAGCGTATTTTTCTAAAAGGCTAAAAGGCCTTTTCTTAAAAGGCTGAGTATATAAATGATTCGAGTATTAAGTTTGTTGATGAGGATGACGGAGATGATGTAAAAGATATTTATGTAGATAATAAAGCGGCTTAAACGCATTAGATTTCGCTTATAAAAACATTTGATGTCACAGTATATTGTCCTTAATATAAGTTCTTTTAATATGTATTTGAATTTTGAATATATATTATCTTTTACTGAACATTGCAATTTTGATTTCAGGGGAACTGGACATCGATTCAAATGTTGAAATATGCCTAATAAGTTTAATAGTTTAAATCATTATGTAATAAAACTAATCTGTGCTCACTTAGTATTTAATTCAAACAACCAGAATAAAATATATGCAAATACATACAAATCTGCGCTGTAGTTATTATAATAAAACTATAGTATAATACTATATAATACTATAGTATAATACTATATAATACTATAGTATATCATACTAAATAATTGAGTTTGGTGTATACCCAAAGGATAAAGGCTAATACAACTTTGTTAAAATTATGTTTTATTTTCATGATAAATATTGCATTCAGAAGAATCCATTTTACTATCATTATTAAAATTATAGTTAATTATCCTGTTATAATACTTAAATGTGAGAATATTATCTAGACCCTCAAGCCTTTTTTGAGTGAATATTTTAATTTTGAAGCAAGTTATTAACGTTACAAATTTCACAAGATACTTACAATTATAAAATGGTCATAAGAACCTGCTGAAAAAATTATAACACTACTAAATATATCACAAACAATGTATATTATCAAAAAACTTATTGCACCTATTATATTAATTGTCTTATATACATTCTGTTTTTTATTTTTTTTTTTACATTCTCTTCTTCTTTGTATAATTATAATTAATCTGTAATTTGTATTTGTTTTTCTTTTTAAACGCCAATAACCCTGGTAGTTGAGGCGTATTTATAAATAAAAAAAAAAAAAAAAAAATGGTCATAAATCATAACTAGTTTTAAAATTATTTTGTTTCAGGTGCATTGCATTAAAATTTGAAAAAAAAATAAATTGACCATTGCAAGATGAAAATAATAGATGGCTGGTACGTGCTCTTACTAATACAAAAAATGGGTATGTTTATAACTTGGGTTTCATGCCTTAGTGTTAAAATATTTAAATTTTTCTCAAAATTGTTTAAATTATATTTTAGGAATTAAAAAAACGTAAATATTTATGTATTGAAGACTATAATGAAGATTTTAATTTTTATTAAGTGAATGATGGGCCTGTTCAGCATAGCCTAATGTATACAGTATGTGGAACACCTTTTAAGAATCTGATTGAATATATAATTTTGATAATCACAATCATTATAGTAACATTTACACATTTTAATGAATCATTTAAAATAATAAAACAAACTAAAAATTCTTATTGCAAATTCTTCCAACTCTATTGATAATGGAGTATCATATCTCTTGATAATGTAGCCATCAAATAGAAATCGGGAAGTAGCCACGCCCTAAAATATTAGAATTTTGGATGAATTAAAAGAATATTTAAATTATAAACATTAAACCAGCATACACGCTTAGTTAATACTATACTCTATTCAAAATAAGAACAGACCAGGCAGTGGAAAACAACTCGCTGATGTTTGCACATCTATCCCCCCTATGGCTACCTTCACAAATCAGCCCAACATACCTACCCGTAAGAACCATCTGTCGCTACTGCCATGGCGAACGTTCATTACAGACTAATTCACACATTTTGCAGAAAGCTTATTTGTGATAAGTGAATGCGGTCTATTTTTATTCTGAATAGAGTATAGCCTTACAGATAAATAAAAATATCAATATCAATATTTGAAATCAAAATTCGAAATGACATACATTTGAAAAAGTGATAATTAATCAAAAACTGCGAAGCCACGGAACGGTAAGACCGCTGTGATTGGTGAGCGTTGTCTCCGTGTTACAAATTCACAACATAGCAAATGTGTTTTTAAATTAATTTAACAAATACTGTTTAGTTTGAGACCATATTTTGAGCCTGACTCACATTTAATTCATTTTTGTTATAAATTTAAAATGATTTGGAAGTATCAAAAATGTAATTGGTATAAATATACATAACTTTGAATATAATATGCATAATTTAACCATAAAAAAAGGCGAAGATGCTTAAATAATTACTCATATAAATATGATTGACTGAAGCCAATAAGAAGTGGTGAATACAGGCGAAGTAAAGAGCGGAGGCTGCAAATCAAAGAAACTGTGATGATACCCATCTTATATATTATCATAATATTTATATTGTCACGATGTGCACATAAGCAAATTGATTCCATTGTAACGTGGGTTCCACGTCTTGACTTGATTTAATTTTTACACTGTACAATTGTTTATGTAAACAGGGATGTTGTGCACTATTGCGCTACTACATACCGCCCTGACGCAGACAACCACCCAGCCGTACGCCCTTCGAAATCTCCCAAACCAAATAATTAAATTTAACATGAGAACTAAACATGAATTTATGTATTTATATTTTCGTATTATTTTGAAACATAATCTTAATAGCACTATGTGTTGATGCACTTGGTTGTATTGTTATGAATAATGTTTTACATTTTTCTTGAGTTCGGATAGGCAACTGTACACGTACACTATTGTTCACATAAACACATAATAATTATTAAGCTTACAAGTATTTAATGAGTGTAGTTGGCTTATATTATTGCCTAAATAGGTGGCCAAAATGGCCAAAATATTATGAGATATCATTACCCAACATTGTATAGTCTTGATTTATTTTGAAAATAATTCATTATGTACCTATTATTTCATGTGATATTTTGTGAATAAATATTGTACGCGATATTATTATTTGTCTTACAAGTTTAATTATATATTAAAATGGAGAAGACAATACAAGTTTACTGACGGCTGAAGCCATCTCTAATTCAGAAAGAAAAATTAATAAAAGTACGCTAATAATGTAATTAGTTTTTATAATAATAAAATATATCCATATTTTTAATTTATAGTACGAGATAAAAAAGGGAAACAACGAAGACATTTTATGTTTCGATTTCAAAAAACACGAAAGTTCCGGTGAGTGCTTTATATTAAATATTATTATATTGCATGTATTTTCCACCCTACATTTCCTTTGAGGGCAAACGATCATGTTTAAAGCATTACATGTACTCTTTTTTGAAAACGTAATATAATATATTTGTTTTCCGAATGTGGCCCGTGATACTATTATTACAAACTAGCTGATCTCGCATGCACTTCGTTGCCCGTTAAAAATGCGAACTCTATAGAATTCAAACTGTGTTCAATTCGTTATTTAATATTCGGTTTAATGGTGTTTAAAACTTAAAAATGTTCAACGATTATCTCGCATCTTCAACCTATCCTTCATAATATATTCCATGCAATTTAAGATTATGGCGAGTCTTGAATCCTAGTAACGTTACAACTTATGTATCCATGACGCTAGATAACCAATCAGAAGCCAGGCGCGCGTTCACACGTTTTCCATTATAAGACACATATACGTACATACTACATAGGTATCAGCTTTTATGCACGTTCACACATGTGTCTAAATATGAATATATATTCCAACAATTAATTAGTAATTACCGATTTATCATCGTGACTAAAGGTTTTTAGTATATTCAAATTTTAAAGTATAATATTTTCCTATAAATATAGGCATGTTTTTGAGCTAATAATATGATATAGTGCCTAATGGTCAGTTGAAAACCACAGGGCACTGACCCATGCCTATTTAAAATCAGAAAGGAGCAAATTCCCATCTTGCCTCGCCACAAATGACGCCACTGGTATTATAAAGGACGTCTAGGGCTTGCTTCCTAAAATAGTTGAAAACCCTCTGCAGGTACAACGTATAAAACATATTATATATTATTTTAATTATTGTTATTAGATTTCAAAATTTAAAATACAACGCAGAGTTCAGTTTATCTAGAAACGGGTGTTCCAATAATCTACAAGTAAATGTTATTTGTCAATGTTATTATTGTAGACATTAGGCAGCGGAATATAGAAATAAATCAGGGAATGGATTCATTACAATTATAAAATGTATACATTTATAATAGGTAAATGTCATAATTGTAAAAAACTAGGAACAATAATACAATTTAACAGGTTAAGCACCAATAAAAAAAATTTCAGTTATAACTATAGGAACATAGCGCTACGTACGGTTTTAAAAACCTAAGTGTAGTCTTGTTTTTGTCACCGTGTAGAGTCTCAAAATCCTTAATTTTACATGTTAGGTCTTACGGAAATGAAATAGTGCATGGACGGAAGGACGGACATTTTTAGACACACCTACTGATTCTGATAAGAAGTATTTTGACAAGTAGTACTTTAACGTAAGGTAAATATGCCTACGTGGCGCTAAACCTATTCAATTTACGACAACGCCATACCCATGCATACACAGCAAATTGTACATTCTGAATAATTTATTTAACTCTGTTATGTTGTTTGACCTATTAACAAATATAGTAATAAGAATATTATCTAGTCGATGGCATATGTTTTTTTTTAATGTTGAAAATTTAAAGTAATGTATGGGCATTTTTAAATAGTAAATTGTTTGTCCATTTTAAAATGTTCATGAGTTATGAGTTACCTTTAAAATTAAAATATTAAAAAAACACCTATTTTATGGACTAAATAATATTCTTATTTTTAAATTTGGTAAAAGGTCGATTCATCCTAAAATGTTAAACATAACAGAGTTAAATTAATTATTCAGAACATACAATTTGGTATGTTATGTATTTTTAAATAAGAGACAACGTACGCAGGTATGGATTTAAATAAAACATTTGCCCACACATATTATAGAAGTTAACTATTGCAAAATTGGATAAAATAGAGATTTTTTTAAAAATAAAACTTGTAATTTTAAAATTTAAGACAGTTTTTATAAGGAAATGATAAACTGTAAGTTGACCAAAAACCTACTTATCTTGTATATACGAACATAATTAATCATTGAAAAATAAAGTACAATATAGGTACAAATTTCTCATCAAATTTAGATTATGGGGCCGGAGTGGCGCAGTGTACGCAGTCACCATTTTCCCGTGCTGTCGTCCGATTGCGTCATCCGGTTTCCAACTATAGGTCCCACTCCACTGGGAGTGAAGACCGCACATGTCTCCTCTTGGAGAAGGGGGGTAGTATCATGCATATAGTGATATATACATAGATAAATAGATCACATGATCTCCCTACTACCCACTTGTGATAAGCATTGTCAAAGACCTTGAGGTCGTTTCAATGAACAATTATAGAAATAAAAAAAAAAAATTAGATTATAAAACTATATACCTGTACAGGTAGTGCTCAACTAGTAAATTGTATTCACTATAATTGACATCTGACGAAAACATGTTATTTCAGGTTTTTATCTGATATGAATAGTACTATTTTCACATATGGACAGGTAATATTTAATTTGGGTTTTTTAAATAATGTTTACGAACATACAATTATTACCAGCTGATTTAATTTTATAGACTGGTAGTGGTAAAACCCATACAATTTTCGGATCAAAAGTTTACAATAGAAATATCCATGTCAAATATCCAAATATATAATGTCGAAGTTTATGATTTAATCCATTGATAAACAGTGTTAAAAAGATTTCAAAAGTTAAAAATAAAAAAAAATGTGCAATTAACGTAAGTTTATCAATTCATAAATAGTAGTATAAAAAAAATATAATTTACTTTAGTTAATTGGGTTAATATATATTAATTATATATAGTTAATTTTATATAATATAGTAAGACACTAAAATTGAATGTGAAAAATAATGGAGGAACCGATTTTAAAATTTTTAACGTGCAGGTAAAAGTGAAAATCAAAAATGAAGTTGAAGTTTTACAAAATATAGTAAAATCGGTGAACAAACATAAACGAGTTTACTGTACCTGCACCAAGTTATAAACTCCTTTGCAAATAGTTATTGTCAAACACACGTTCCATATCGTAATTCCATAATAACTTTGGTGTTCAAAGATTCTTTAAGACACAACTGTGCCACCAAAATTATCACTACAGACTCAATGGCGTCCGCAGGAATTTGTCAAGGGGAGGGCAAAATAATTTCCTTTTTACATTTTTACTTATTCCCCCCTGCGGACGCCCTTGTCTACAATAGCCCTAAACAATTAAAGTATCGTGGTTAGTTATTATTTAATTAGGCTTTATAAATCGATGATAATATCTGAGTAACTTTTACAGTAATCAGTATATTCTACTTCACGGTATACCAAGGACGTGTCAGACGTAAAAAATATCATCGAGAAACCGAAGAGATCAAAACATAAACGAAGTTTGAAATTGTCAGGAACAAAAATCGTAAAAATTGTGAAATATATGCATTTTATTACATAAAAATTTAGTAGTTTTTTTTTACTTAACCCCGTGGACTTTTTAATCTATTAGGTACTTATCAATTAGTGTACAGCTGATTAAACAAATTTTGAAAAGTTATTTATATGTCCCAGCCCAGTATTTACATCAACCTTAAGTCGACACATTATATATTACTCTATTGAACTGTAAAAATGCTTAGATTTTCAACTTCAATATATTTTCAGATGGGTGTCAAATTCAGTGAATTTAGTATAAGTTAGGTACCTTTGTGGGTCAAAAATAAAAACTTCTAAATACCTAATTGGAAACTTAAATTAAAAACTAGTTATTTTGAAGTTAAAAATGCATACAATATTCAATTTTTATAACCTAGGATTGGAGATTTAATGCAAATACATTTTTTTAAAAGCAATATACATGTATCATACAGTAGTTTTGTAATATTATAGGGGGTCAGTATTCGCTCTGCATCGTTCACTGTAATTCAACATAATATAATGAATTACAATAAAATTTACTCAACGACAAGGTAGGTACACTCGACCTCTACGGCCCCACCTACAACTGTACAGCAGAGCGTTTCCTACGCCATTATTTATTTATAAAATGTCTTTTAACCAGGGACTTTAACCTTTATGATTTTGTCAGTTTAGGCTTCGGTTTCGGATCTTAAAAATCCAAAATGTAGGTTACGGTTCTGATTTCGGTTTTCAAAAATAAAAATTTTGGTTTCGGCTTCGGTTAATACTGGTTTTAACCATTTAAATTTGACTTTAGCTTTTTATTTTATTTTATTAATTAAGTACTGTATAAATTATTTCATTGATTGTTGTAATTTTCTCCATGGGGATAATATTATAATCATGATTATAATTGTACAGTCATAATATACATCACAATGACATAGATAATTCGGTTTTCAATAGTCATAATAATATAATATCATTATAAAGGTATCGAAATGCAAATCAATATTATTTTAAAATATATTTTATCCTTTTGCACGGATTCGGAAAAATAAAATGTTACAAATATAAACATTGGAATGCAATGACACTTTACAACGATTTCGGGAAATCGATTTACGACAAACTGTTGAATTTTAATTATAACCATTACGAAAGCTGGAAAATACACATAAACGCTTCAAAAAGCACAGCAGTCATATTTAGCTTAAGTTGCTATTCCACTCCACCACCATTAAGATTCGATAACGATTCCATATCTTGGCAGCCTTCTGTCAAGTACCTTGGTGTCACGTTAGACAAGAGGTTAACCTGGGGCCTCACATAGCTTCTAAACTACAACAAGCATACCAGCGCCTCTCTATGCTATTCCCTATCCTAAACAAAAAATCAGAAATACAAAAAAAAATGCTCAATACTAATTTACAAGCAATTATACTACGCTCACTAATCACCTACGCCTGCCCTATCTGGGGTAACTGCTCAGCGACACACTTAAGAAAAATACAAATTTTCCAAAACAAAATATTAAGGATAATAACAAACGCACCATGGTTCATACGCAACGAAAATCTTCATAAAGACCTCCGAATCATTAAAATCCAAGATCACATAAGAGCTCTTGCTGAAAATGTCCATAGTTCACTCCATAAATCAACTGGCTCATTACCTACACATACGTCCACCACCTCAAAGACGTCTAAAACGCGGTCGTCCGCAAGATCTTATTCGATAATGACTATTAAATAAATATTAAACTATAACGTAAATTACCAATAATATTATATTCTTTATCCACACTTTCATTGTTGTCTGCATGTCTGATCATTCTTAACTTAATTACCATTGTTTGTCACTATTGTTATTACTTATTATCGCTATTACTACTTAACTATTATCATGTTAAACTAGTCAAAAATTAATGTTACTAAGTATACATAGATATAGATAGCCTTAGGCTAGGAATGTCTTATTATTATAAATAAAATAAAAAAAAAAAAGTACTGTATAAAAAAAATTAACATATTAAGAACCTCTATTTAATGGCAGGTATTAATTGTAATTAAGTGTACCTATTTCAGGTAATATAATATCACCTTGAGTTATAATTGGTGTAACTACATTTTTTTTTAAATTTGTTTTATATTTATAGATTCCGTATTTTTAAAATTATTTATATTATAATTATTCAAGCTTTTTAAATAAATATCCAAAATAAATATAGTCAGGTGCAGCGAAATCACTGTTCATTGCACCTGTGTGCACAACTATAAATTGTATTATGTTACAATATTTGGTTAATTACTTTGTATATTATAACTTATTAGATACAGTACCATTTACCCTATACAGTATGTTAAGTTAATTTTGCTTAAAACATGGTGTATAAACATAACATACCTAATATTATATTGGTTTTATCATCGGTGATCTATAAGAAAATTACAAATTTATGTCATACCTACGTTTCAAATAAATTGCTGTTGAAAAAACCAAATCTGTATGTATCACCACGTGGACTTGACACTGAGATGATGTCGGAGCGATAGGGGATTTTTGGCACACACTATACGACGGAAGTCAAATATTATACTTAGTATAGGTTTGTCGTGATCACATTTGACCGCCCATTGCATAACCCTAACACATTTAGACCCGACCAATTACAGGACGGCACGATCGCGTAACCGGCACCTGTTTGGTTATAAAAACTATACGCTAACCGATCGAAATGACAGTCAATCAGCTGTTAACGCACAAACAAATTATAATTATCATTATTATATCGTTTATCTTTCACCCTGCACCTAAATTTCATATAGTACTTATCGCGGCAGTAATACACGCACTCATTCGCCGCATCGACTTCGACACTGCAAGCGATCCGCCAAGGAGCTGATTCTGAATTAATAACGGATATCGTACCGCATATTTAAGTTTTTAGTATAATAACAAAAAACATCAATAATATGTTTCTGCCGTACGCCGCCGTGGCCGTGTTCGCTTTCACGGTGATGTTCAATCTATCAACGCAGTTTGACAACATAATCTTCTCGACGTGCAAGGAATGTCTGGAGTCGAATTGCCACCGCGTAGATAAGAGACCGTGCATAACCAGATACTGGGAGAAATACAATTTTACATGTTACACTTGCGACACAAATTTTGATGGCATCAAACAGCACTACACCGAAGATGAATGCAAGGCAGCCTGCACGGACCCGGAGAAGGTGTGCGTTTGTGATTTTGAGTGTTACATTTGCGTCCCAAAAGAGATGGGCTGCTGGAAGAATTGGACGCGATGCAATCATTACCCAGTCGAGGAACCAACGTGCGTGTAAGTCCCGTACGGTGCCAGCCAGCACGCCCGCCGTGAGATTATAATTAAAATAATATTATGATAATAATATATTTTCAATTATGATTTTTGTTCTTAGAAAAAAAAATAATACTCCATTATGTAATAATAATATTATAAAGTATAATATAAGAGTATACGCATCCGATCATCACCGCAGTGAAGAATTTATATTATTGTTTCCAGGGTTTTACTTCGCACAATATTCTCACACAAAAGGTATATCTCAGTCGTTCGGTACCGTTTATCGCGAGTGGACGCTCGTTGCGTGCGTCCGTTATCGCCTTTCACTAATGGCATTCTTGACCACCCAACCTTAATATGTTTGCTTCTAAATCCTCTAAACGTAATTTATCTTCATCGTCTAGCAATGATGGAGTTAATAAAAACAAAATTTTTGTCTCGCCGAACCGATTTGCCTCTCTCTCCGAAGATGCCGATCCTCACCCGGAGGTGTTCAGTCCTCCACCTGTCACAGTCTCGCCTCAAGCAGAGGACACCTCTACACACACCTATATGGAACCGCCACC
>NC_042495.1:2395098-2397583 GCF_005508785.2 Acyrthosiphon pisum | reverse complement strand
GTAGTTAAGTAGTATTTTACTATTTTATATTTATATTAATTTTGATATTTTTTTTAATCTTTTTATCGTATTTTTCTTGTATGATATTTGATCATTATGCCTATCCTATATGAAATAATATCTTCAGGAGCAAAATGGAGTTCACATACTCCATCTTTTTTGGTTAATAATCTATCTGCTCGTGGAATTTTTAAATTCCATGTATCAATCATGTTCTAAAAAGTAATGAATTATTTACCCTAATATGAACTTTTCATTGAATATACATATACATAATAATATAAATATATATTAATTATTAATTAGTATAAGAAATATCTACCTCAGGAGGATGGAATACTGAAGGCAGTTTTACTCCCTGCAGTTTGTATATTTTATTTTGTTTGGGTAACCCAGAGTTACACCCAGGTACAAAACACTTAAGAGGCATACTACAATACTCGATAAGTTACAAAAATAAGTTTCATACCACCTTTTGTACAAAAAAAGTAGGTTGTGTAGATACTTAAAAGAATGCAAAAGCCAAAAGAGGTACACTAGGATAATAATATGATGTAAATAGGTACTATTATTATACACATAAATAATTTCCATAGAGACATTGAGTAGTGAGATGGTATTTTCAATAATTCCATTATTAGAATAACTACAATATGTTTTTACAAAAATAAACATATTATGACAAGTAGTGGTACCAAATTAAGGAAATAACAAATTTACATCAGTCGTTCGGTACCGTTTATCGCGAGTGGACGTTCGTTGCGTGCGTCCGTTATCGCCTTTCACTAATGGCATTCTTGACCACCCAACCTTAATATGTCTGCTTCTAAATCCTCTAAACGTAATTTATCTTCATCGTCTAGCAATGATGGAGTTAATAAAAACAAAATTTTTGTCTCGCCGAACCGATTTGCCTCTCTCTCCGAAGATGCCGATCCTCACCCGGAGGTGTTCAGTCCTCCACCTGTCACAGTCTCGCCTCAAGCAGAGGACACCTCTACACACACCTATATGGAACCGCCACCAACGACCAAGCCTCATACCCCCCCCCCCCCTTCTGCGTAAGTGACGGATACGACTTCTCTACACTCAAAAATTCCTTATTTAAAGTACTCGAACCATCGAGTATTTATTTTAAAACTACTCTCAAATACCTGATTATCCATCCTCGCAGTATATCTGCCTACAACGCAATCAATGAATACCTATTGAACAATAAACAAATCAAATTCCACTCTTATCTACCCAAGCCACTTAGACCGTATAGCGTTTTTATTAGACACCTCCACCCGTCCACCTCTGTTGAAGACATTGAAGCCAGCATTACAGATAAAGGCCACGAAGTAATCCAGGTCACTAATATTTTACATCGTATAAATAAACGTGCATTGCCTCTTTTCCGGGTTGATTTAAAGCTAGCTGATAACAACAGCGATATCTTCGACATCGATTCACTGTGCCACACAAAAATTAAAATCGAGCGGCCTAAAATAAAATTATCCCCTCCACAATGCAAAGACTGTCAGGCCTACTTTCATACGAGTAATTACTGTCACCAGTCCCCTCGCTGTGTAAAGTGTGGGGATAACCATCCTTCCGCCAAATGCACAAAACCCCCGTCGACCCCCGCCAAATGCGCTTTATGCGCTGGACCACACACAGCTTCATACAAAGGCTGTCCTGTGTACAAGAATATTATTCAATCCCGCAAGAATTCCAAATCCGCAAACAACAGAAAACTACCCACTCCAACCAACCCATCGCCTTCATCAAAAAACCGATCAGTCTTTCCAAACTCCATTCACAATAATAGATCTTACGCCAACGTCACTGCCAACACACCGCCTGAAGATTCGTATTCAATTTCCATAAATAAGTTCATAGAAGAATTCAAAACGATAATTAATCCATTAATCATTCTATTAACCTCTGTTCTTAATCGTTTACAACCGGTCTCGGTATCAGTGCCTTAACTTTTACCGATACGTATTCTATCATTATCTTTGTCATATTATATACAATTCTATTGTTATTTTTATTTTATTTTCTTGTTAATGTCAATTTAAGTACTATTTAATTGTCGAACTGTAATAGTTTAAGCTGATGGTTCTAAAAAATAAAAAAATATTTAATAATATTAAGTGTATTTGATAAAAAGAAAGTATTTAAATACATGTATAAAAATAATTTAGAACATAGAAGTCATTATGCAATGAAAAATTTTGAATTTTATTCCTTGAATCATAATATATTTTAAATTTTCTATGGATTTGGTGTACTAAAGTGTTCGATTTTCGGCCTCTTTACGACATATAGCGCCCCCCGTGGTGACGACTATCTGTAGTAAAATTTTCAATCAAGTTTTCAAACAAGTGACGACACCTTATCAATACGCCTTGGCTCACAGATCTATAAAAATACTAGATAGCTGACTTCAGTATTATTACTGTCGCCAATAAAATGGCTACCTACCATCATTATCTAA
>NC_042495.1:2383018-2395048 GCF_005508785.2 Acyrthosiphon pisum | reverse complement strand
TCTATTAACCTCTGTTCTTAATCGTTTACAACCGGTCACGGTATCAGTGCCTTAACTTTTACCGATACGTATTCTATCATTATCTTTGTCATATTATATACAATTCTATTGTTATTTTTATTTTATTTTCTTGTTAATGTCAATTTAAGTACTATGTAATTGTCGAACTGTAATAGTTTAAGCTGATGGTTCTAAAATAAAAAAAAAAAAAAAAAAAAAGGTATATCTGCCACCGTCGTCGTGAATATTATAATACATTAATACATATTATTATTTATTATTATTATTATTATTATTATTATTATTCTGCAACAGTGGCGCGTTAACTATTTTTAAAACTACCCTTCTGATTGGTTATATCAGAAATATTACCTATATAAGTATGATGGTCGCCTGTTTCCCAAAAATTTGTTCCACTGTGTGAAAAAAAAACAACGAAATCACAAAACTTCTATATTACTGTTATTTGATATTCTTTACGATGTCATGTATAGTATCACAATTATTATTATTCTATACACCGTATAAATTATACATTATAATTATTATATTAAGTTTATATGGATTGAAGATGATAAATGTTTGTAAAATTATATTATGACGTAATCGACGCACTAATATCATTATATGTATTATTTAATCAATATTAAACTATTACTCCATCACGTATATACTTTGTGCTTTATCAATTTTGTTTTAGAAACTCTGAGGTCCATCGTATTCGAATGTCGTAAAACTGCATCTAGTCTATATAAGAGTTAATTATTAAAAAAATATTATTGACTTGTAATATTTACGGAGTAAAGTTTTTGTAAAACCCTTTTTAATGACTATTATCCTTACTGTTAACATTTTAACAATTTAAAAGGTACTAGTTCATATTTTGAATTAGGTACCGCATTAACATTAAAAAAAAAAAATTGTTAACCAAAACATTTACTATAAAACAAAAAGATTCTCATTTGAAAAACAGAAGTTTGCAGGTATCACCACAGAATACTCTTTAAGTAATATAAGATTTTATTTGTTGGGTCAAAAAGAGTGAAAAATTAATACGAAGCTCCTGATATTATATTGTTACAAAAATAGTTGATAAATATTAAAAACACATAATATGCACATTTTTTTTTTTTTATATAAGAATTTAAAGTTCAATTTAGACAACGTTTATCAAATTTTAAAATGATTTTGTAGTTAACAATTTATTTATAAAATGTTCAAATATTATGGCTATAAAGATTGAAAATTTAAAATAAGGTTCCACGTAGGTAGGTAACCAAAAAATTCCAAAAATATAAAACACAGTTTTTTTTTATTATTATTTTATGTTCAAATTTAGACGAAATTACATACAGTACCAGTAATATATAGGTTATTTACTATTTATAGTTAGTATTATTGACTATTGTTCTTTTCATGTGTTTATTTAATGTACAATTTAAATATATATTTACAATAGATAAATAAATACAATAAATTTAACACCATGTATTTCTGCACATCATTTGAAACCTTCAGCTATTGCGTCCGCATATGGCATATCCATACTAGTTGTTTTTGGTCCAATTAAAAAAAAAAACATATGTTTAGGTAGAGTTGTTTGTTTATTAGCAGCTCTTTGACATAATATTTCATATGCCATATAATATATATAACGATTTTGTATGTCAATAAACAACATTTTTTAGAACTTTAGCTAATTATTATAGTAGTATAGTAGCCTAAACACAAACAATAATATTTAATATATTAAAGCCACATTTATTTTGGTTTATTTAATTATTATTCACTTATAACTCCAGACAATGCGTCGTCCATGTGCATTGTGCAACAATATTTTTAGTTGAAATAAGGTTTATGCCTGTCTTAATAGTACTCCCCTTATTTTGCAAAACTACCAAGTACTTAGTCAGTGGTATAACTAAGGGGTGCTTAGTCCTCTGATTACGATTTAGCCCCCCCCCCAAAAAAAAAAAAAAAAAAATTTCCCTTATTGATTTAGATATAAGCCTATGGGTTATTTTAAATAGATAGTTTTGTTAGGTAGGCTGTATCCTCCACAGAATTTTAACCCTAGTTGCGCTTATGTAGGTACTTAGTCCTACTATATAATTATCAATAAAATATATTTTTTTTTAACGCCCTTTCTTCCATTGAATATTTCTGAGTATGTCTTTAACCTCTACTGTAATAAAGGATAATTTATTATTTATTCGAACCAAAAAATGTATATACGACTAAAGACGTGACTAAATACTTAAGAAATAAAACGTAATAGCATGATAGTATAGTATTCGAATTGAAACTTATTTAGTGTTTTGAATACTTTCAGAGTATATTACTTTCATATTACTAATTTTTGTTTCCTCTCCATTCCACCATTGAATATTCATGATAATGCCTCTGACTTCCACTGTAATACTTTGTTCCGCCTTAACATTTTATAAAAGGATTAAATTATTCACAAAACTGAACAAAAAGTCCACCAAGATGAACAAAAAATCCCTTAAGGACATTTTGTTCCCTTTTAAGATTTTTTTTCTGCGATTGATTTTTTTTTAAAGGGAACAAAACGTCCGCGGAACAAAATATTACATTACCTTGTGAATTATGGTAAAATAATACAGTGGCGTAGCCAGGATTTTTTTTCGGGTGTGGGGGGGCTGATCAACATTTACACTTTTACACATTAAATGCGTACTAGCACAGATAGATAGCTGAAAAGTGTATAATACATTTTAATTACAATTTAACACTTTTTGAGCGACTATCATAGATCATTAAAATAATTTTTTAATTTTCTTAACATTTCGGGGGGGGGGGGGGGCTGCAGCCCACTCAGCCCCTCTCCTGGCTTCACCACTGAAATAATATCATCATTGACCTTCGTTTGGATATTTTCTACAAGCAGTCGAATTATACCAACAATATTATATGCAATTTCAAATATAATAATCATTGACAGCTATTATATGGACTCAATAATTATTACAATATTTTATAGTACCTATAACTATGATCGCGCCACGAACCGGTCATTATAAAGTATTAACGCCTATGTATAGTGGTTTTCCGCTGAATATTGTGATACGGGTCCTAGAGACTGTAAATGACTTCCGTTCAACTTGTAATGCACAATGCACATCAAATATTACGAGCCGCGAATTAACCGTATACACTACTACAACTGCGTAAATAATTATAACATCGTTAATTCACCCGACCAAATCCACGGTAAGCTCATTGCGCATTTAGTATCAGCTGTACAATATAGGTACCTATATAGATTGCGTGGGCACTTGCAGCGCCTGATAGTATATTAGTATGTAAGCCAGCATAAAGCCGCTACCGAGCGAATAAGTAATAATAATTTTGCGCACACACCGCGGTGCTCGGGGTTTTGGTGCAAATGCTTCTTGTTTGTACGTCTATAATATTCTAAACGATTAGGAAAAATTCGTGTCGAGTTATTTTTTCGTATGGGCAATAATATGAAGCTAAGTATTTTCCCAATTTGTAGTCTTCTGCGTGGACTTTGAAGAATTTGAGTAGTTGACGAGTTAATGCAATTTGACGCCACAACGAATACGAACCATACCCAATAAATTCGTGCCAGTGGCTTGCTAATATTTGGTCAATACAAATTGTGTAAAAGTGATTATTTCTCTTGTGTAACGTTACGCCAGTCCTCTCTTGCTGTTTTTATAAATAATTAGTAAAACAAGAGGCATGAAAATGAATGCTAATTACAGCTAATTAGTGGCAGGGTTTTTTTAAAAAAAAAATTCAAAAAGTTCAATGGTGGAAGGACACGAGTTTTCCCGGGTTTTAATGCCTTTCGGCTACAACCATGGATCTTTTATTAGTGTTGAGCGCTAGTCAAGAGCCACGGAGGTGTGCGGTCGAAGGACGGCGCTTTTAACCGTCAGCCGCCGGGCTGTCCGCCAGAGATAGGCGACACATCAACGGTGACCGCTACCAGACTGCCGTTAAAACGGCCGAAACTTCGCTGGTGTGAGGCTCCGGCTGCCCGCCGGATATACGGTGTCACTGCAGGCTACACCAGAGAAAAATCCACAAGCCCATGCGAAACCGACTCCACGGAAGGAATCCGTTTAGCCAGGGCTAACCTGGCACCTGCGCTACCGTTCGTACTACGTCATCGGTATAGGACATGTTTCGACGACCGCCATCGTATACCGACTTAGGAGCTCTCACGAGACACGCCACCAGAATCAGCAGTCCAAACTCCCCTACCGGTCCTATGGGAGCGAATGAACTGACGACACTGGGACGCGTGACCCGTTGATGGAGTACACCAACGCCCGTACCCCCCAAGAACGAGAGCACCGCTCCCAGGGTCGGTTGCCACGTGTAATTTAACTTATAACTGTCCACGGCCTGTTATAAGTTATTCACAAGCAACCCGACTAAAACCAAAGTTAAGGGGAACCGGGCCCCTCCTATTCGCAACCCGGATACGCGATCTATTCCGTATAGCTACGGCCGCTACTCCCACAGCTGAAGGTTTCGCTAGATAACCCGTGGAAGGACAGTGTAATATACATTATATACCCCATGCCAATTAGGTATTAAATATTTAAAAACTATTGTTTTTTATATATAACATCTCTGTTTATTGTGATTACTTAAAGGATATTAGTACATAATACACCGACGGTGCCCTATGTTAGAGTCCGACTCGCACTTGGCTGCTTTTTTTTTTAAATATAACGTTCTTAGGAATTAATCAAAAATGTAGGGAAAGTCGATTTTCAATCGATTTTCAAGTTCGATCAAGAAGATGACTTTAATAGAACAATTTTTGTAAATTTCTAACTCAATATAATTTCCAAATTTTTGTGAATTTTAGGTATTTTGTCAATATTTGAACTTTAAACGTTTATAAAAAACAATTGAGACTGGATTTTTTATCTGTCTTTGAAACAATATATTAGGAGCTTTCTATTACATTTTCAAGCTTTTTTTACCCAACAAATACAATTTTTTGATATTTATAGAATAAATACTAAAACAATTGGAAACTGAAAATGTCAATCAGTATTTTACTGTCCTAAAAGGCGATGACAGACACAAAAAAAATAATAGCTCAAAAAGGGTCAAAATACTAATATTTAGGATTATTCGTTTTTGAATTACAACAAAATATCAAAAATTGATACATGAAAATTGGTTAATTTACAGATGAAAATCCAATATCGTAAACATTTTCAAATTCAAACGTTTTAATGCATAATATAGATTAAAGAATAGTATAGACAGGTGACTATAATACTACAGATTAAATGAAAACAGATTGTGCACTTTTTATTATGAATAACTTTTTTTGTTTAATAAATTATTGTTACTCCCACCAACATCAGATAACTGGTAAATAGACGTAATTATTGTTAAATGTAAGTGGTGATTAGTATTAATTAGTATTTTCAATTTGTGTTTTAAAATACATAAGAAACATCTGAAGTTAAATAGGTATTGTAAGTCACTATTCTGTGGTTGTTATAACAACTTATAGCTAAGAATATAATAATTGTTCTTGTAAAAGTCAATTTGAAATACTTAGTTATTTTTTCATTCGATTTGTGTCTTGTGATTAAAATATAATTAATAATCAATAATGTCTACCGATGCAGTTATCTTGTACCTATAATATGCATTCGAACAATTTTACTTTTTTCAATTCAGACTTTTGGAAGTATACCTACCCACATTTTTGTCAGGCGTATAATATTATCTATTTCACGTTCATAAATTGATTTTAATAATATAAAATATATATATGCCAATTAGATTGGTGGGGACTGTCGAGTATAGTATCCACCTACACAAATTAAATGTAGTACTATTTATAATCTATTTTGTGGTAGTGTGGTACCTATAAGCTACCAGTAGGTACACACACCAATGAAAATTTACCACACACACGAGCAGTAACTGCAAGGAACGATAGAATTGCCTTAACACAACTCCTTAAATATGACACTTTTGCAGGGGCCTTAAGTATAAGTATTAAGTACACAGGTACTTATACATTTTTCATAATCTAAATTTAATAAGAAATCAGTATACAGTGTGTCCCAGAAGTCCCGTACCACCCTTAGTATCTCCGTGGAAAACCAATATATTTAAATGCAGTTTTATTTACAGCCATACGTATGGAAATTCAAATTGAATAGTATAGTATTCGATTTGTTTCAAAAATTCAAAAATTCAAAAATTCAAAAATTATTAAACAATTTTTTTAAACAAATAAGTTTTTTAAATTTCCGAGATAGCCATTTTGTTAATCGTATTTTTTAAAACAGTTTAAAAAAAAAATATTAAAATTTAATAAAAATTGTTCAAGTTAGAGCTATAATTATTATTTTGAATTTCTATGAATAATAATTATGTTACGTATGTATACAGCATTAGCAAAATACGATTCACATGTTAATTATTAGGTACAATCACTCTGTTTTTTCGTCTAAAATTAAAAATAATAATTAGCCCTAACTTTGCGATTTTCATTAAATTTTAATACTTTTTTTTTTTGAACTGTTTGAAAAAATATGATCAACAAAATGGCTACCTATCTTAGAAATTTAATAAACTTATTTGCCTAAAAAAATTTTTTGATAATTTTTGAATTTTTAAAAAAAAAATCGAATATTATCTTATTTAATCAGAATTTCTATACTACTAAAAAAATGGCATTTAAATATATTGATTTTCCACGGAGATACTAAGGGTGATACGGGACTTCTGGAACATACTGTATTGTACGTCATTTTTCGATGATGAATGAATCATTGTCCACGTACGTTGTGCCAGCCCTCTCCCCCCCCCCCCCCAAAGATAAATCTATATGCATGGGGTGAGTTTTTGGCGAACTAACAATTTATGATTTCCTACTAAAGTGTCTTCAATTTTAAAATTACAAGTTCTATTTGAAAATTCGTCCAATCTTGACAATCTTGCAATAGATTATAGATATTTATATTATAATTATTGTTATGTGTTACACCACAACTTATGAATTATCATAGGGTATAAAGTAAATAACATAAACCAACGATAAAATACAATGATAGATATACCTCACATTTTGATGACTTGATCTTTGGATATAGCATTTAGCATTTTTTGAATAAAAATAATAGAATAAATATGATTTTATTTTATTTAAAAATAATTTATATTGGGAACCCGAAATGGCAACCCCATGTCCATAATATATAATATTATATACCTAATACCTAAACAATAAATGGTTCAATTTTCGTGACCCAAAACTAAATTCATGTGTGTCTCACCCAATAACAACCTACAGGGGTTGAAAAGAAGCTTAAAACAACCATAAAGTCACAAGAAATGTATTGATATAACCTTGATCGCAATAAATCCAGTAGTTTCCGATATTAGCTGTTATAATAGAAAACTCATTTCGATAAGTTAACAGTTAACACCTGTACTTTTACTTATTTCCTACGTACCTATCTACTATATATTCAGAAATATAGATATTATATTATATATATAAAAAATTCCAATATTTGCTTACCTTTATTGATTTTTCTTTATTTATTAATAGGTAGGTAATGGCTTCAGCCGGCAGTATAGTTTGATTTGTTGAATAATTTGAATAATTCATCCGCTAATATAATAACATTTTAACAGAGTAAAATTTACTATTGAATAATGTCATAACAAATCTAAACTAAGTAAACAATTTATTTTGGTTGGCAAGTAAAAAAATGATCCCCCGTAAATACGCCACTGATAGCTAATCGTTGAAAATGTCAAACAAGATTTCTCGTAAGTAGTTCATAAAAATATTTGAACTTAAGATATCTATAAAAAAAACTGACCTAATTTTTAAATGTTTTGGTTACAGCATTGCTTAATATAGGTATATAATATATAATCTAATATATAATCAATATACAATATGTATAATATTATGTACTTTAGATATTTTAAATTTTAAATTAGATATTAAAACAAACAATAACAATTTTAGTTATTTTGTTGTAATTTAAAAATATTAATGGGGGTACCTTTAAAGTACCTACGACCTATATTATTATATTTTTACACACTCATTGTGCGTAAGAAGAATATGCATTTGCATAAAAATGTAATATCAGTACCTAATTAAAAGATAAATTAATTACAAATTAGTTTGTGTATCAAATATAATTTCTATAATAAAAGCCTATAAGGCCTTAGAAGTTAAAAATAAGACTTCTTATAATTTTTAAATGTGTGACAAGGTTGATGGAAATACTTGACTGGGGCAAGTGCCCCAGCCCTCCCCCCAAAACATCCAAAATCGATTTTGTCGAAAACTGATTTTGCTTGCTTAATTTTACTTATGAACCCAAAAGTACCAACTAGATTCACTTTCTGTCAGACAAGATACTGAAGTTGATAATCTAATCATTTTTACTACCCCAGATGATGAACACAACAAAAAAAATCATTGTAAAATCAATACATTCATTGCTCCGCTCAGAATCTAAAATTTTTGTTTGATGTACTTGTCAAGCGTACCTAATCATTGAATAAATCACCATTACGATTATGTTAAATTTGAAATCAATAATAAATTAAAGCATACGAAAAATTATTCTAAAGGAAGCATATATTACCTACTACTTACTAGTAAGAATTAGTTTATTCATAAGTTATTTTTGTTTGAAGAACTGCTATGACAGAATAATATCGTTATTCGTAAGTAGTTAATGAATTGAACTAGCAACACAAATTACAAGCTTTGTTGTTTGTGAGAGTTAGAGTTGGCTTACGTTGTGAAGTTAAATGTATTATGTATTTGTGTAAATTATGTAAATAATTAGGATATATATTTTTATTTATTATAACTTATTACTTAATGACTTTAATCCAATTCAGTAATTTAAATATTTATCATAAATAGAAAATATTAAATTTGATTATTTCTTTTATATCAAACACTAAATTACATAATTTACACAATACAATAATTATTAAATAAAAATGTATAAAATAATAAAATCAATTTATCATTTATTTTTGTTGTAACAAAAAAAATATTGACATTGAATGCTTTACTTATATAATATGTATGTAGATAATTAAAAATTAAAATAATATAAAATTAAACCATATAATTTAGCGTTTTCTATCATTTTCTTTCCCTTCCTCATTTCTCCTTGTAGATCTATCATTTTCCCTCCTTTCTACATTTCTTCGAGATTTTTCATATTCATTTCTTTTAGATTTGTCAATTTCATTTCTACTATGTCTATCATTTTCCTTTCTCTCCTCATTTCTTCTTGGTCTATCATTTTCTTTTCTTTCCTCATTTTTTCTAGGTCTGTAATTTTCCTTTCTTTCTTCATTTTTCCTTGATATATCATTTTCATTTCTATCTTCATTTCTTCTAGATCGGTCATTAAGATTTCTATCTTCATTTCGTCTTGCCATATCATTATCTCTTCTTTCCTCATATCTTTTAGGTTTATCATTATTTTCCTTTCTTTCTTCATATCTTCTTGTTTTATCGTTCCTTTCTTCATATTTTCTTGATTTATCATTATCTCTTTTATCTTCATTTCTTCTCCAATTATCATTTTCATTTCTGTCTTCTTTTTGTCTAGGCATATCATTGCCCTTTCTTTCTTCATATCTTTTAGGTTTATCAATTTCATTTCTTTTCTCGTTTTTTTTAGGTTTTTCATTTTCTTTTCTTTCTGCATTTTGTTTAGATTTGTCAAGATCTTTTCTTTTTTTATTTCCTATAAAATACAAGAAAAAATATTTTTGAAATGTTAAATAATATATTAGTGGTAATTTTAAAATACATTAGGTATTATAAAACATCTAAAATAGTTTTTAAAACAATATATTGGAATTTGTAATCATTTTTATCGTGGTTTATTTTTTAAGCCACTAACAGAAAGCCGATTGCAAGGTTAACACATTTATTCTTGATTCTTTTAATAATACATCAAGTATTTATCCACAAGGCTCTCATTCAGCTCCATTATTATTATTTTTATGATTTACATTAGTAAAGTAGATTACCAACGTACAGCATTTCATTCTTATTATTTTTGTGTCTACAACTTTTTCTTTTATAAAACATAAAATATTACATTTATAACATACCTGAATGTTTGATAAAAATATAATATTTCCAGGGGTGGCCACTAATCTTAATTTTGGGAGCCACAAATTTATGAAGCTAATTGAAAAAGAGCAACATTGTTAAGAGATGTTTATAAAATAATTTATAAAATGAACACATTTTTCATTTTATAACAAACGAAGGAATATTTATTCATTTATTTATTTATAGAAATAACTTAGCTTGCGAGCCTCGTTGTGGTTACCCCTGATATATTCAATTGAAAAAAAAGGTAAACTTAAATTAATTGATAAAAATATTATATTATATTATGTTGTATAGTGTATGAATATCGAGTGATATAGTTGAATTATTAGCTATAGTATGCATAACAATTTAGTTGAAATAAAAAATTATTTCCTAGTGTCCTAAAATAGTTTATCAAAGCAATAATATTGAAGTTTGGAGATTTTAAAAATGTTGACCATGATGTATTAAAATAAAATAAAATAATCTTTGAATGTTATTAACTATTAAGAGGCCATCATAATAAAAGTAAAACGTATATAACACTTAAGATATGTCGTTATGCACTGTATATTCTGTTTTATACTAATTGGTATAATTGATTATTCATTAAAAAGTAGTCACTACTGATTAATTATTACCAATTAATCGAAATACGACCGTACATTGTAAAATGTATTAATTAATCGAAAAACTATAATACAGAAAGTTATCTCTAATATGTACTAAAAAGAAAAGAAGTTTCTTTTTAAATGTTGTATCTTGTTTGTTGAATTGTATAAACTATAAACTTAACATATAATATAATACTATTTGTTGAAAATGTAATTAATTAGTATTAGCAATCATTATAAAATAACTTACCAACTATAAGTCTATAATTATCTATTATGAAATTTAATAAATAGATAAGGATTTATTTTTATTTTAACACAATTGCTAAGTTTTAGTCTTTAAATGCATTTCCTATATAGGTATAACATGGGCATTTTATTATTAGTATGTGACTAAAAAATGAGTGCCCTTCCACAAAAATTGTGAACTTACCTATCTACATTATATTATTACACTTTCAGTTTTTGCACCACTTTATATCTTAAAATGTACGTCACTAAGGATCCTTAGTTATGTTATAAAGCAGTAGCTGCTTTGAGAGAGCTAGTAGCCATGCACACTCCTAGACCTCAAGTTTTATGGAAAAAAACTATATAATAAAAATATATATATATAAAATATACATTTTTAACACATCCTAATGTTTGAAAATAGTATGCTCCTCATTCGAATTTCTGTGGCCACCCTTGAAGCCCTGCCTATAGATATTAATGTAGTTGTTATTAAATAGCTCAGGATGACACTGTCCACTGGCAGTGACAAAATGTTTTTCGAAAACCCTGTATACTTTTTAGTATTTTAAAAGTATATTAAATATTAATCTAACGATAAATCATTGTATTTGAAAAATCTTAAGAGGATGCTACCCATGCATTTGTTGTCTACATCTTACACACGTATGACCTATTATCAAATGTGTAGATAAGAACATTATCTGTGCTAAAGCGTTGCCAATTTTTCAAAATTTTCATTTTTCAAGCAAGATATGGTTATGTGAAATATCAAAAATTAAAAATGTTCATCTCGCTTGAAAATCAAAATATTGAATAAAAGCCAACGCTTAAGCACAGATAATTGATAATAGATCAAATCACTCTATTAAATGAGTAAATCTTAAATCTGGCAGGAAATATAATACAACTATACTTAAGAGGACATGATATCCGCATGTGTTGTCTCCGTCTTACAAGTGCGTAACATAGCAAATTTTACGCTCAGCAGAACACGTGTAGCTCCGTTAATTTAAAAATTAGAGTGAATTGACCTCTTATAAA
>NC_042495.1:2377062-2382754 GCF_005508785.2 Acyrthosiphon pisum | reverse complement strand
TTTTGTAGATAATTTTGACATATTGTTTTTAGTAGATCATTAACTATTTCAACAATCGAGCACTCTAGCACTTCTTGATGAAAACCTTCGATTAATTGAAGTTTTTGTTAATTTAATACTTTTGATAATCGAGTATATATTACGACAATCAAACAGCCCTACTTTTAATACATAGTTAAAATAATCAAGTCATGTTTAATTTGTTTATTTATTCAGTTAATATAAAACCTTTACTTAGTGAACTGTAGTACTTACTTTTATTGCTTGAACTATTGTTACTACTGCTGCTGCTGCTGCTGCTGCTGCTATTGCTGGAACCACTACTGCTGCTGCTGCTACTACTGCTGCTGCCGCTACTACTACTGCTACTACTTGAACTACCATCACTGTCACTATCTGATGATTCTGATAGCTGTTCAATGATTTTAGCTATATCAGGAACTTGTTTTGGTTGGACTTTTAAAAAGTCTCTCAATTCATCACTAGAACACCGAATAAATGATCAAATAAATAATTTTGCTTAACACTTAACATTTTAAAAAATATAAATAAAAACTTACGTTAAGCCTCCCAAACCAATAGAGGTGAAAAAATTGATAGAAAACCTAGTATTTTTAGGGTTGTCTTTAGGGAAAATCCCTTCAAAAGCTAGTTTTAATTCGCTGAAACAATCAACAACCAACAAATTATTTATTAACATTATTATATATTAAAAATTAACATACCTAAATTGAATAAGTGAAATAAGTATTAAAATAGATTAAGACAATTTTACTTACGGATTCTGAACTCGAGCATTCAATTTATTAAGTCCCATGTGTTCTGCTAATTCTTGGAAAAGAATTTTAATGTAAATTCTACTAGAAGAAGTGGTTTCCTCTTCATTAAGATGTATTGTCGACAAAACTGCCCATGAAATAGAGTCAGTAAACAATAAATGCGCAAAAAATCTTGCTACATTTCGTAATTTATTTGTCTCTAAACGGTGAACAGTTGCATAACTGTCAATAAATATTTTTTCTAATGGCTCAATAAACACATTGTTTATTTGGCAAAATCTCTAAAAACAGTTAAAAAATATAAATTAAGTCAAGACAAAATATAAGAATGTTCCAATGAATAACACTAGACTCTTTATAAAAGATTAAGTTGTTAAACTATATTTTAGTTGAATATTTACTTGTGCTAAAAGGCCAAAAAACTTTTCGTATGTTCTTTGTTCACCACAACAATCAAGAAACATGTGACACATTTCAATCTCTTGGCCCGGCTTAAGCTGCATTTTCATCAGTTTATGAGCACATTCCTCATAATCCAATGAGGAGTGTATCGTTAAGTAAATTGTTTTTCTTAAAGATATCATGTTAGTTTCTGTATTATCAATGATAACTTTACCTTCTCCTTCTAAAAAATAAACACAAAACTTTAATGAATAAAATTAAGTCATTTTTTTATGCAACTAATAAAATTATTATTAATCATTAAAACATACAAAGTATACATTAAAAACCTAAAAAAAGGTTTATACTAAGATTACAGAAAATTAGGAAGTATAAATTATTTTATTTTCACATAAACCACATATATTTTATAAACCAACACCTACTTTAATTTTTTGATTAATTCAACTAATTTTTTTATTCAAAGTTTATGTTAATTAACATATTATAATATTATGTTAATAAGCCACATATTTAATTAAATATACACATTTTTTTATTTGTAATATTGATTAATGATATTACTATTAAAATAAATTAATAGAATAAGTCATAAGAGAACAAAATACTTAAGCGTCATATTTAAATTGTGACGTACGTCATTGCTGTTAGTTTATTGTTGTATATAATATTGTATAAATGTATAATTCGCTTATTTTACCACAAATCATAAATTTTAAATATTCTTTTAAGAATAAAAAACCCTTTATTATTTAGAGTGAATTCAATTGGCTAATTATCATACAGTTTAAGGGTAAGAATATTATCTATTATCTAGGCCATAATTTAAATTCAAATTTAAATTTAAATTATTAAGAAGTTATGAGCATTTTAAAATTATTGTAATGTTATGTTATTATAAATTATAACGTATATGTGTATAACTCATATTAAAATTATAATACAGTAAAGATTCCATACAACAAACTTCTATTTAACAAAGTATTCTATCTAACGAAATACTTTTGAGAATCAAGCCAAATAGAACCAAATGCATTTAATTCTATTTAAAAAGTGTCTCTATAATATGAGTTTTTTTTATTGACAATGAGAATTTGTAGTATGGAAATTTCACTGTATCAATATAATCCTATGATGTGCTCTAGATTATATTCTTACATTTTCACTTAATGATAGGTCAATTCATTCTAAAGCTAACAACAAAAAATTAGTTCTGCTAAACCCAAATTTTCTATGTTGTATGTTTGAATGAAAATAATACATGCAAGTAAGGCACTATTATAGGTATAGAAAAAATAGAAAAATATTCTTGGTTGGAAATAGGCTCTTTTATAATAGAAGCAAGTTTTTTGCTCTCTTCTATTAGATAGTGTTCCTGTCAGGAAAAACTATGCAAAAACTAGAAAAATTGCATAACAGGACATCAAAATACCATCAATCAATCATCTCTTTCAGACACTATAAATACAATTTTCTTACAACCATTTTTGTTATCAAGTGAAGCACAATTCTATAAGTTTAAAATTTAAAACACATAGATCCTTGAGATTTTTCAGATGAATAAGATAAAATAAAAAAATAGTTTTAAGTTTAATTGCGCAAGTCAGCCTAACTATTGTGCATAATTATTTTTACTGTATACATAGATATTAAATTATAATATTTAACATATTATTATAATTAGAATAGATAACTTCTATATACAATTTGAAAATATAATACTTAGGTATAGGTAAATCATAAGTTTTGATGAACCACTAGCAATACAGTTTAATAAATAATAATAATAATTTAAAAAACTGAATCTGTATTTTAAATGTAATGATATGTTACCCAATAAATCTTAATTTGAATTGTACAGTACCTAATAAAAAAATTATTATTTCTAATTCTAAATCTTATTGGCTTATTTTACTTCATAAAACAGACATATTATAGATTATTGAATGTTCAAATTGTGTACTTATGAATCTTATAAAATAACTATATATTTCAAGAACTCATTCAAAGAAATAACATTTTAACATTATGCATTTTTCCTAATTATTTATAATTTATTAAGTTGTCACTAATTAATTAATTTTTATCAGAAAAAAAAACAATTCATTTTAGATTAAATAAAAATGTACCTTTCTCTTCACCGTTATCTTCATCATCATCATCGTCGTCATCATCATCATCATCATCATCACCCTCATTTTCTGAAGCACTGTCATCTTCATTGTCCGAACCTAATATTTCGGCTCTTAATGATTTATAACGTTCTTCATTACTTTCAAAGTCCGTATCAAATTTATATACATCTAAAAAAACAAAAATGTTTAAATAAAATATTATTTTAGAATAAATGTATAATTACTGAGAATGTCTTGTGTATCCTTAGCAGAGTCTAAAGTTAGTAAGTGGGTAAATTGATCCTCTTCTGGGACTAAATCAAGTTGTTCAATTACAGCTGGATGATCTTTGAAACCATCTTTGCGGATTTGAAACATGACTTCGATCATGTATTGAACCTATAACATTTTAACACAATCTAAAATAAATAACTAAATAAGTGCAGTCAAGCGCTCAAATAAACAAAAAAATACACCTAATAACTAAAAAATTAGTTTATTATACATTTTTATACCTAGATTTGAATGTTTATACATTGAAAATTACAATTATTCTGTAGTAAGTTTATTTAAAATTAAGATATATTTTTAATTAGCCTACTATTCATAATTACAATTAATTTAGTATTTAAAAGGTAATTGTTTTATCCTTAGTTTTTACATAAAAATGTATGTTTATTTTAGTAATGTATATAATTTATATTTTATACTTCAATTTGTGTGTTAACAAATCAATAAATAATAAACACTTGAACTATACTACGGCCCATGAAAGTCAATACGTAAACCGCACATTGATATAGTAACGCGCGACGTCTGTTTTCTCCCACCATGATGCCATTGCCACTATTCAGAAACGACGGATGCGTTTTTACATTTGGACTCTCAAGGGCCGGAATATAGGTATGTATTTTTATATTAAACTAGCTGATCCCATGCACTTCGTTGCTTGTTAAATGTATCAACTTTATATGAATACTTTATATAACCTTTGTTTAATTGGTTATTTAATGTTTGGTGTATGGTGTACAAAATGTATCTTAACTTTCCATTGCCTGGAATAAAAATTCTGATTTGCAGCAGTAAATTATCAGGCATTTTTAAATTAGCCTGTCTTCTTCCCAGAGGTCTAATCTACACACAAACATTCATCTATATATATAAAAAATAAGTGTACATTTTGAATACATTTTATAACTCAAGATCCACAAAACCGATTTCGATAAAAATTTCCGGGCATATTAAGATTGATATGTAGATGGTTTCTGTGAATTTTGTACGCTGTGCGATAAGTGGTTCCGGAGTTATGGCCTCTTAAGGGTACCTACATCTGGCAACATGGCCAAAAACAACAAGTTAAGTTGCGGATTAAAATGATAATAGTGTATTGTATATTGCTTGCTATTGGTTACGGGCACCTTCGTTGATTTGTATTATTATTTTTAGTCAATATATTATATATATCTTCTAACTATATAAATGTAAAATGAAAATCTTTGTACAGGGTCAACTCTGGAGCTACTTAACAGATCTTCTTGATTTTTTTTAAACGAAAGAGTAGACGGAGAAGGTTATTATGAAACAAAATTTTAGGAAAATCCACCGGAAAAGTAGGAAATCTGGATGTCAAAAATACAACAGTGATGCAACAGGTTAGGTTAGGATTTTGTATTAATTGATTAAATTAATCCACCATAGGTAGAATACGACAAACTTGATATAACGTTGGTAAATCATACACTTATGTACAAACTAGGGGTCCGCGATTTACCGTAGGTAGAGTGTCTACCTGATAATATACTGCTGCGAATCAAAGTTTTTATTCCGGGCAACGGAAAAGTTAAAATTAATTTTAAACACCATACAACGAATATTAAATAACGAATTGAACAAAGTTTGAGTCATATAGAGTTGGTACATTTAACGGGCAACGGAATGCACATATTCAGGTTGTTTTTATATATATATAGCTGACCCTGCAAACTTCATACTGCCTAACGGTCGATTCATTAATTTTATATTTTTTTTTAATACTTATTCCGCTATTTAGGTCAGCTAGTAAGAAAAAAGAAAGTTGATAAGTCAACAATTACATTATGTCAAAAAATAAAAATTATAAAACACTTAAAATTCTTTTGATAAATTAAATTACAATTTCAGATTTCTTATTATGATACCTACTTATTATATTACATTTTATTTTTAGTTATTCTAAATTAAGTTTCATTTTTATTGTAATACTTTATAGTACAGGATATTTTTTGTTTGATTACCTGGCCCGTAAACAAACAGAGCAGATGGTTTTCTAACACGGGAACAGGCAACATACAATTGACCATGCGAGAAACGTGGGTTTTTTAGATTAATACCACAGACACTTAAGAGGACACCACACCC
>NC_042495.1:2372710-2376255 GCF_005508785.2 Acyrthosiphon pisum | reverse complement strand
TAATAGGTCGATTCACTCTAATTGTTAAGCTAACGGCATAAAACATGAACTGCTGAGCGTAAATTTGCTATGTTGCGGGTTTGTAAGACGGAGACAACAAATGCGGGTGTAGCGTCTTCTTTACTTAATGACTGCCCTTGGGATTTGTTTATAGTCATAGCGAAAGCAAGCCATACTGGAAACTGTAGTCGTTTAAACTCGAATAGTATGTCAGTCAGAATCATTGGGATGCATGTTATCAAAACGTCTTCACCTTTATACTTTCCTTTCAATATGATTGCTTCTATTATGTTATTCAGTATTTTTTTTATTTCTAATCGTGTGCCGTTATAAAGTTGCGGTTGGTTAATATTTTGCAACATTATAAATACAGATCCAACCTTTAATTGAAGATTGTGAGGCGACAATCCTGGCAAATCAATTGAGTTCTAAAATTCCAGTGGATAGTTCACGACATCATCTTTAAAATTTAAATATTATAATAAAATAATAATACAAATCAACAACATGCCCGATTAACCAATAGCAACCAATATATATATAATACACTGCTGCGCTACTGTTTCACTTTTCCAGATTTCCTACTTTTCCGGTGGATTTTCCTAAATTGTTCTCTCCGTAAGAACCATCCTTGTACTTCAAGGAATATTAAAAAAAGAGAATTAGTGAAATCGGTTCACCTGCTCTCGAGATTTGCGCTTAGCAACACATTCAGCGATTCATTTTTATATTATAGATATAAAGATTATATTAAAATTATTTTTATTATTAGGTAATAATAAAAATAATTTTTCTTAACAATTATTTTTGTTATACTTATAAAGTATGATATTAAAATATTGATAATTATTTGTTTTATTTACCCTTTTATCAAGTTGCCCATCATGTAATATATTCCGAAGCATGTCAAAAATGGCGTTCATTCCTTTTTTAGAGACTTGGCTCATTTTTTGCCCACATTCTTTCAAAAATGCTACAGCTACTTCTATTGAATCTTCAGTAGGTGTCTCTACAAATAGAGTTAATAACTCTAAAGCTAATATTTCATGTGCCTGAAATATAAAATAAAAATTATTAGAAGTCATAATTATTGTTTAACACAACAAATTAAAAGATTGAAACTTACAACACTCTGATTAATCAAATGAGCAATAAATGTTACTGATCCTAAACATTGAGATTTTTCATTTCTACGATATGCTCTTTTAAATTGTACAATACACCTTGTTAACAGTAATTCTCCTATGTTTGGAAACTAAAAATAGGTTAATGCAATTGTTATTTACCAATTATGTATTTAAAACTTAATATTTTTTAATAAATGCAATTACTTTTGTGTTTATGATGGCTACTAAAGCAGCATACACGTGGGTATATGTTGTTGAAGCTAATTGAGCTTGCATAATGGACCGGCAAAGTAAGCCTCTACCCCGAACAATATTTTCTCGTAGTAAGTCTCTAGTAACTTTTCCTATATTGTCTACATTAATCTTGTTGGTTAAACCGTGTATTGACTTCTTCAATGCCTCCCAGGCAATTCTTTGATATGCAGCACTAAAATTATCATAAATTACAATTATATGAAATGCAGAATTTAATATCGTAGGTAATTAAATAAATGTTATAAACTAGTTTTTTTCTTTAAATCTTTAGACAAAATTTAATTATTAAAAAAAATTTAAATGTTTAATGCCAGTGCTAGAAATATTTATAATTTCATAGTATGTTAAATTAAATGTTTATCGAACTTTTTATTTTATACTTTTCCACACAATAGTTATCATTTATCATACATAAACATCACACACATCATAATATTTGATATGGTGGTTGAGAAATACTGGTCTAATGTGTTGTAAGCTATCACCACTTACTCATTAGTCAATACTATTATGAAAATACAATCCACATTGTATGGTTATTTTCATATACAATTTAGTATTTTCGTTTTTTATACATTAAAAAACTTGAGACCTTGTTTTAACTCAAATAGACAATGTTATTCACGGTTATCTGCAAGTTTGTTTAGATAACCGTGATGTTAATGTATTGATTGTGTGCACGAAATATCTAGATTTTATAAGGGTAATGCTACTATAAATTCAAAATAAATAAGTGTAAAATCAACAAAAAAAACATTGTCTATTAAAACCTAATGCATAGACAATTCTCTTACAAAATATATACCAATAGGGACCAAATGTGTATTCCTTATAATTGTTTGAAATAGAATAATTAAATGTAACAAACACCTTGACTTATCTGTGATGCTTTCCTGCATCATTCTCAATTTGGCAGGTGGGATATAGGCACCTCCAGTTTTGGATGTAAGTAGTTCCACGGTTTTTTTCTGATGTAATGGCACATCGTTTACGTCATCCTGAGAAAAAAAAAAGTATTATTCGTATTTATCTCAATTTTTATTACACTGGTTATATACACATACGTTTGGCCTTTTATCTTTTTTTGCATATTTGTTCCAATAGTTTTCACTATTCTTTCTTTGAGTATCCGCCGTTTCTGTGGAATAGTACCGTTGTCCAATTTTATCATCTTCATCATTGCTTGTTTCTTCACCGCTCTCGCGTTCATCAATCCCTGCTATTCCACCTGAATAGTATGGAGCTCCAATTTTTTCCTCTTTTTTGCTGTCTGCGTCTCTAGATCTGTTTTCTTTTTCTTGACGATCTCTACTCCTATGACGTCTTCTATGTCTAGATTCATCCTTATACCGATCTCCACCTTTACGGTTATCAGTAGCAGTTCCACCCGAATAGTATGGATCACCGACTTTCAACTCTTCATAATTACGACTACCGCCTTTGTCAGATTTATCTTTCGTTGATTGACGGTCTCGACTATTGTGTCTTTTTGTTTGTTTTGAATTTATATTGTCGTCATCGTCGTCACTGTGGATTCTCTTAGTGTTAACAACTTTACACACTTTACTTTCCATGTCTAAAAAATAATATATCTAAGCATCAGAAAGTTGAGTAATAAAAATATATAATTAATGATGAACACAACTAAAGAAAAACTTACTCAAACTTTGTTTGGAATCAATTGACAATTATTAAACAATAAACATGAAATACTACGGTCTACGGCATAAGGAGCAGATAACGAACAGACAACAGACTACAGGCGGGCCATTAGCATCGGAGCATATTCGGGCACGTAAAAAAATGTGTTTTGCAATAATGGAGTCTGACGGTATCACAGTAACCACAGATGTGGTAACAACAATGATGATAACAGATGCGCGCCAATAAAATGTCAACCGTTTTCGAAGATTCTCTAATGTATTTGTATAATTATTATTATTTAATTACCTATTTAATTAATGTGTAACATAGATATTTAAGTATATTAGTTCATAGTTGGTAAGTAGAAGGAATAATAATATAATATGTATCTTAACGTTCACTTCACACGTTCTAGACGATAAATTATTATTATTATTCTTGTGTGGTGTATATAACCGTCCATGTCGTATCCGCCGATAAAATGCGTTTTTATATATTTATTCCGCAGTCATTCGTCAC
>NC_042495.1:2370015-2372660 GCF_005508785.2 Acyrthosiphon pisum | reverse complement strand
TTTAACGATTTTTTAGTCGGTAAATCTGTACAATTAATTATACACTGAACAAAACGAAAAAAAAGAAACAATATTTTTTTGTTCACATCAAAATATGTTTATTTTGATAAAAGGCCGAAAATAAGTGAACAATTTAATAATTTTGAATAGCTTAAATTAAAAAAAAAAAAATACGACGGACAGGATAGACACAATAAACAAGGGGGGAAGATGCGAGATGGCGATTGGTGCGGAAATGTAGTGTTGCTGGCCACTGGTCACCTCTGCACGTTCTCCAACCTGTCCCGCGGGTTGACGAGTGTCGCTGGCGCGTTTGCTCGGACGCTTGACGACCTTGCCCAGCCGGCGAGGCACGACCGAGGCGGCCACAGGGAGCGACCACGGTTGATGGCGACGGACGGCAGCTAGTGCGCGATGTTCTGCGCGTCGACGGTCGATGGCGTGACAACTCGGCCGACGGACGGCGAAGACCAAGACGCGGAGCGAGCGAAGTGAGATTTTATGCTGCGGAACCAGTGGGGACGAGGGAAGCGGCCAATGTGGGATTACCGCGAGGCGAAAAGGCGAGAGCCAGCGGATCGCATCAGAGCGATCCTCGACTATCGGTAATTTTCGCCCTGGCGTTGTCCCTTCGGCCGCCGTGCGTCGCCAGACCCTGAAACGGTTAGGAGCCCGGCGCCGCTGACGTCCCCGTGTTCCTAGCTCGCAAATCTCCGTACCACTCACCCCGTTCCGAAGTCTCCGCCACTGTCGTCGTACCGAGTCGCCGTCGTCATCGTCGGTGTACCGTCGGGGCGGAATCGTTGCCCGTGCCGGTACGTCTCCTAGCCGCCGTACCGTCGCCGTCTTCCGTTGCCGTCGCTCCACGTGACCGCATGATATAAAAACAATAGGTATGATCGTAACTTTTTGACGGTCAGATCCTTCGGTAAGCACGTGACGTAGCATAGTGTATAGAAATAATAATTTAATGACAATATGATAATACGGGTAAGCAAGTAACGTATTGCGCGAACTTGGACCAAATCTGGACTTTAGCGATCATACCATGTTATTTATATCATGCGTGACCGTAACTGCGGTCGGGCGCTCGCCGAGCCGCCAGAGGGTCTCGCGCGTCATCGACGACCGAGCGCGCTACGCCAGCGAACCAGTCGCGCTGCGGGTGCAGGTCGGAGAACGTGCGCGGGTGACTTACCGCCGCGCACCGTCCGTGCTCTTTCTCGCATCCTTCCCTCCATTCCGTCGCCGTCATCCTGTCCGTTGTCTTCGCCCAGGGGGGGCAAGCTTCGGACGTCTCATCATTGGCAGAAACAGCACAGCCCGCGGAAAAAGCGTTTAACGCTCATCCACCTCGTACGAGGCGGGTCACAGATTGCGGGTGCTTCCGCCGCCGGGTCTAACCAACCGACAAGCTCGCCAAAATGATTTAATACAGCCTCTCCCCTGACCGGCTCGATTTTTTCCTCCGACTCGACTTCTGGACATAAAACGGAATTCTCTTCTACTTTCGCTTCCGAAACTTTCGAATTTTTGTCCTCTCGTACCGTGAAGTCGTTGCCGAGCGGTGCTGCAAGAGGCAGCGCGTCGCCGCTCGGCACTCCATCACGGTGCGAGGAGACAGGCGTCTCGATGTTTTCGGCCGACTCTTCTCCATCTGCGCCTCCAAGAGTCGACTCCGACTCCGACTCCGGGGTCTGAACGTCGCCACATGCTGTAGTGGGGACCGTATCAATGGCAGATAAAAGAGGAGCGGCTAATCGCACGAGACGTTCGTCGGTTTCGTCGGCGTAGGTTCCTTCCATTTTGTTGACCATAATTTCTTCTAACATTTCCAGTAATATTATGTTTACCGCGGAGCGGTCGATGTTATTATAATTTGTTGCCATAATTTATTTTTTGAACGAAGATAGTATGTGCGTGTACGTCAGGATTCAATCGAGAATTGGTAATGAGCTAAATTCAAATCTTCCAACACAGAAACCGATCTCCGAGAAAATCTCCCAGACAACGACGTGTGTTACTAGCCATCTAGTATGTTTATCGTTCTCGTCGGCCCGCAGCATTAAAATTTCGAGCGCGTTAATAATAACAATTTTATTTTATTTGCAAACAATTCTCAACATATTTTCAATTATAAATACAGTAGCAAGTTTGCTAAATTCCTAAAGCAAAACTAGTACCTATAAGATTTACAAGCCCGGATTAAGAAATGTTGAGGCCCAGGGGCCAAAGTTTTAAATGAGGCCCTTGTACGAAAAAAAAAAATATTAATGTATATATAATGTGTTCCGGGGTGAAGTGACCAGCCGACGTCATATAAAAGTACCTACAACAAAAATGATAAAGAAATAGCCTTTAAAGATTGAGTCTAACTTTTTTATTTTTTAAGTTATGGGCAAACTTTTTTTATCAAAATCATGCATATCACGCATTTGTTTATGTATTTTCAAAAGTATTTAACATTTTTATGTATTTTTTTTATTTTAAAGCTATTTAATTGTATTTAAAACCCATTTAATATGAAGTTTATCCTAAAACGTTTTAAACAAGATGTTATCAACTGTTATCTAATTGATTTTTTGTGATTGTTATTTAAAATGTTATTGAATTATTTCTTTAGTAAAGGTACCCATACACAATTA
>NC_042495.1:2364538-2368713 GCF_005508785.2 Acyrthosiphon pisum | reverse complement strand
AAAAAAATTCAGGGTGGGGGTATTACCCCCCCCCCCCCCGTTTGACCTTCAATCAATGCTTCAACAGCTACGTCATTAATGACTATATTATGTAATATGTTTTACTGTGATGGATCCGTCACAATGGCTGAGTAGGGATGTTTTTTCTTTATTTATTACATACAATATATACATACGGATGAGTTTGGTGTGTCTGATTCTAATTCTGGTTATTCATCATAATATTATATTTATAATAGATACCCAAATTTAGTAAATAGTATACAATTAGGTAGGTACCATATTATAATATTATATGTAACATAAACAATGCTCACTCGGTGAAACCAAATATACCATTTAACAAAAAAAAGCCTATATTTTAAATTGTAACAATTTTTAAAAGGGGGAAGGGTAATAGTAATCGATCTGATGTACACTAGTTGTCATGTGTAACTCGTCATTGAGTAAGTCATAGTGATAAGAGTGTGTGTTGAATTTAATTTCAATGATAAATCATTGCATTCGAAACACGGTTCTGAGCGAAGATGGTCTGTCAGATAACTTACCCCAAATGGCCAAATGTAAGTACCAATGTCCTATACCTACTATTATAGATGTACCTACCCACATGCATTAATATATTATTATATTTATTTGGCGTATGTACCTATTGTATTATTTAAATATCATATAATACATAATCCCGGAGATGTATTCTATACATACCTATATTATATGTATAGTAAATCGTTTATTTAGTTCGTTACCATGATAGCAAACAAACTATTTAAATACCCAAGAAAATAGCTAAAGGTACGTTTTCCCTGTAGCGTCTGGACGCGGCGTCTAGCGTCACTACTGGTCTGGACGTAGGTCGGCGTCTGACGCGGCCGTGCTGTACCACTGTTTGACGCTGCAGGGAAACCGTAGCTTAAGACACTTGTACGGCCTATGGTGCCGTCGACATAATATAGAGTTACCCTATGTCCTATACCTAGTGCGGGCGAGTGTGTGCGTTTTATATACTGACCATGCTGTTCTGCGCGCAATGCGCTGGCCGCATGCGGCGAAATACAAGCACGAACTAAGATTAGTTCATGATACAAGCTATTTTGTTTTCCCCGCATGGGTGCAAACCAGCTAGGACATAGCGTTAGGACACGGCGCGCGTAATATACTACAGATAGTCGTAATCGCTTTATTACCACGGATTTTCTATCTTTTATTACCCACCTCCCACCCACAACCCCCGACCGCCGTACAAGCCAACCGATAACCGTAAACGCCCCGACACCCGTCACCCGCCCGACAATTCATTTGCAGTCCGTCGTCTCTACGAATTGAATTTTGGTCTATTTTTAAAATCGATGGGGTTATACACTAATATTGAACTTTGGTACGTTGACGTAGAGAGCGCGACGCTTCATCGTGAAATCGTTGTTGACAATGACGAGACGTAGGTAATAATAATAATATTATCGTATATTGTAGTTACCTAGTCAATAGTTTTATCCTTTTATCATGCAGTTGTCACCCGACCATCGTTTGCGTGACGAAAAAGCCGTTTACTTCGCCATGATCGTTTATATAATATTATTACTCTATGTGCTCAACACGTCTGTGGCGGCAGCAGCAGCAGCAGCTGTGGCTGACGAAAAGGTAATATTTATGGTTACATAGTTACTGTTATTTGTCGTTGAATCACAATAATATAAGACGTCCGTTACCAGTGCTTGAAACTTTGAAAGCAACTAGTTCCAGTGTTTTCGCTCAATTTTCATGAATTTAACGGGAACGCAGTGTGAAGCAATATAATATTGGAATTTCATTCATTCTTTAGAGGAACATAAACGATTTTACCTATTTAGTATTTGTTCTTTATCATCGTTAATTAATTATTCTTAAGTATAGGCAATTAAAATAGTTTTTATAATTTTTTATTAGTACCTTTTATTAGTTTACCTTATTAGTACCTCCAAATAATATTCAAACAATTTAAAAATTATTGATGAACAATATTATGTGTTCTTTATTTATGAACGAGGAAAGGAATTAGTTCCTTTATTTAAGCCGGGAACGAGAAACGATTTAGTAGCTTTTTAACAAGATAAACGTGAACTAATACCTATTTTAAAGGAACTTTAAAAACACTGCAGTCCATTACAGTGAAGTTATAACTTATAATCTGAAATCACACTAATACTAACTTACATACGTCATAGTGACTTCATCGTCGCTTTTTTATTAATTAATAGATCAGATGCTTAGTTATAATAATGTGATAGGTATTTGAAATTTCTGATATATTTTACCTCACAATTTTTGTTGTAGTACAAATTCTAAAGTAATTTAAGCATTTAGTCATTCTTTGCCAATGTTAATTAATATATAATTTAATGTGTTAATGTATAGTATTGTAATTAATCATTTATAACTGTTGTCTGTTTCAAATGAATAAGAAATACCTATCAAATATTTTATTTATAACTACATATACCCTGTTCCAAAAGAGAATACACCAAAATTATGTAGCAAAATAGATTTCAACCTCGGCCGGCTGGCGTCTTCTCTTTTGGAGCGGGGTATAATTATCTGTTTTATTTTTATGAATTTGATTTATTTATTTTGATACAAGCAGATTGTGTGAATTTCATACTTTTTTTTTTTGTTAAGGATACTAATTATTATAAACAATGTTTGTAACTACTACTTTACTAATTATTATTTTACTTTAGAATGAAATCATACTTGTTTCCAATCATAAAATATATTCAAGAACAACGAAAATTATGGACACACCTATAAGTGTTTATTCCACAAATCAAACAATCATTGGTATGCTGCATATTGTTTTATCTTTCATTTACATATGTTATAAACTAAAATAAAAATGTATCTTAGGTGTATCGATTAATATACGTACAAATACATATTATATTTTGGAATCGTCGGGCTCGTTACTTGCATTGTCAGATAACAAGACAAAAACTTTATTAACAACAAAAAAAGAAATATTAATGGACATTTCCATCGATTGGATTAATCATCAGCTTTATATTTTAATGTCATCAACCGAAAATACTACAGCGTACAGTATAAAAAAATTTGATTTAGAACAGGAAAAAGTAGACGAAATAGTTTCTGGATTTGATTCAAAACCTATTCAGATTGAAGTGGATCCTTGCAATGGGTAATTATTTTGATTAATATTGTTAGGAGTGTATGATAATTATTTTATTTATTTAATTTCATTGATAACAGATTTTTATTTTGGACTTCGAAATTGGGACTGCATAGTTTTGACTTGACTGATGCTGAAAAGTCGACCATATTAATTTTAAAAAATGAAGATATCGGTCCATTTGTTATAAACTATATACAGTTATGTTTGTTTGTGATATTCCGGAAGCAAAACACAATAATGTCTGTTTCTTTGGATGGGTAAGTTAGAAAAACTAATGCTTTAAAGATAATTATTTCCTGATGTTGGTGTTCATATATTTTTCTATAGTTGATTTTTAAATCAATGTCTTTATTTTCATGTCTTACAGTCAGAAAGTAATAAATATTAGAAATAACACACATACAGCGCTATTTTCTGATGCTACGTCTTTGTTACATACGAATGAATTATTTTATTGGTCAAATGGTTCTGTATTAATGAGAGAAGACTACTTTATTGATGATCAAAAATACTATCAAACTATATATCCGGAAATTCATTTTAAAGTCAATTTGTTAATATCTAATTTTATTGATCAACAACCAATACCGTCTCCTAGAAATCCCTCACAGTCAAGTAAAGTATCACATAAGTTATTATTTTTTTATTCATATTATTATTTTTCATTGAAATTACTTTAACCTTATACAGTGGACATTGTAATTACATTTTTTTGACAACTTTAAAATTTAAAACTGATGTATACTGCTTTAAATAATTTTAGAAAATCATCCGTTCATGTTCAAAGTGAAACATGAATTTAATGCAAAGAATCATCATTTGTGGTACGAATATGGATCAGATGAACCATGGATAATATTAATATCAGGACTTTTGTTGATTTCCCTATTTTTGACCATGCTCATTAAGTATTGTATGTAATTTTGTATGAAATTGTAAGTATTATTTTTAATTAATTAACCTTAAAATATTTTATCATATTAGATAGTGCTAAAAAGCCAGATATTAT
>NC_042495.1:2363090-2364488 GCF_005508785.2 Acyrthosiphon pisum | reverse complement strand
AAACGTAAGCAAATAACGCTAACAAAAAGATTGGGATCAGGAGCTTTTGGAGAAGTTTTTGAAGGAAATGTCAAAGATATAATAAATGAAAAAGTTGAATATTGTGTTGCGTTGAAATCATTAAATGGATGTACCAGTCAATATGTGCTAGAAGAATTTTTAAAAGAAGCAAAAATAATGAATAATTTAAAACATAAAAATATTTTGAGAGTTTTTGGAGTATGTTTAGATAATGAACCTAATTTTATTATTATGGAACTTATGAAAGAAGGTGATTTATTGAGTTATTTAAGAAAAACCAGACCAACCCAAGTAAGATTAATATAATAATTATTATTATCAAAAATAAACAAAAATTAAAATCACATGTATTCATTATATTTATGCAGATATTGAATCGTATGGACTATATGAGAATGTGTATCGATGTAGCCGAAGGATGCTCATACCTTAAAAATATGCACCTTGTACACCGAGATCTTGCAGCACGTAATTGCCTGGTATCGTCTTCCGACCCTAAAGAGCAAGTTATAAAAATTGGTGATTTTGGATTGGCAAGAAAAATGTATGCACATTATTACCGAAAAGAAGGAGAAGCTTTACTGCCTGTTCGGTACTATAAATATCTGAAGTATATTTTGTGGAGGTATCTATATTTTATTTTTATCTTAGGTGGATGTCACCAGAATCACTGGTGGATGGTGTCTATACCAGTCAATCCGACGTTTGGGCCTTTGGTGTCTTGTTATGGGAAATTATGTCCCAAGGTCATCAACCTTATCCAGGACTATCTAATATAAATGCCATGTATTATGTTCAACATGGCGGAAGGCTTGAAAAACCAATAAATTGTCCAAAAACTTTGTAAATATACAATAACAATAAATTAGTAGATTTAAGTAATGATTTATTTTTTAATTAAAATTTTTTTGTTTTATTTCAGATATAATTTGATGAAAAAATGTTGGCATGTCCAGCCAGAAAAAAGGCCTACATTTGAATTTTGTTTAAAATTCTTAAAATCATATTATATGGTTTTAGAATACATTAATAAGAGAGATACAGAACTACAGATTATTCCTGAATATTTAAATTTATAATATTACTATCAATGTTACAACACAAATTCAACCAAAGAAATGTTAAATTTTTTTTTATATATATTGTAAAAGGGTTACAATTATTATAACTATTGATTAGATAATTAAACATTTTGTCAAATATGAATCATATATCCAATTCCTATCTATAGCACACTAGCTAAAGGGATTTAATTAATTAGTTTTAACTACAGTTATAGACTTGTAAATACCAATATGTAATTCATCCATTAGTGATCCACACGACACCTACTGTATAGCAGAGCTGTCCCCACTTGCCAACCTTTTTTTACAAACA